>NC_090446.1:408767638-408930940 GCF_031143425.1 Pleurodeles waltl
CTGGTTAATCAAAACCAACACGCTAAAACAGTGTTCACAGCACACAAAATATGTCATACAAACCCTTCAAAGGCTAGGTTTCTCCATCAACTACGCGAAGTCACACCTTTTGCCGTGTCAAACACAGCAATACTTAGGAGCGACAATCAACACAGCAAAGGGGATTGCCACTCCAAGTCCACAACGGGTTCAAACATTTCACAAGGTAATACAGGCCATGTATCCAACACAAAAGATACAAGTCAGAATGGTAATGACACTACTAGGCATGATGTCTTCATGCATAGCCATTGTCCCAAACGCAAGATTGCACATGCGCATGAGTCGCTGCAGATTCACATGCGCCCACCCGCCTCCCCGGGAGCCTGTAGCCGTTTAGAAGTAGATCTTCAACATTTGTAAATATATTACTTTAAGCTTCATTATGTACGTACGTATTCATTCCATTGCATGGGTACTATTACTAACATACACAACTCCTACCTCACCCTCTGCGGGGAAAACAATCTAAGATTGAGTCGACGCCCATGCGCAATGGAATCGAAATGGGAGGAGTCCCTCGGTCTCGTGACTCGAAAAGACTTCTTCGAAGAAAAACAACTTGTAACACTCCGAGCCCAACACCAGACGGCGGACTGTGCACAGCATGTGAATCTGCAGCGACTCATGCCACGAACAGATATATATATATATGTGTGTGTTTGATGGCATGTGTAGCTGCAGATACACTTTCTATGCTATGCATAGCTCTTCCGACATCTAGTGTTGGGTTCGGAGTGTTACAAGTTATTTTTCTTTGAAGAAGTCTTTTCGGAGTCATGGGATCGAGTGACTCCTCCTCTCAGTTACAGTGCACATGGGCATTGACTCCGTTGTTAGATTGTTTTCTTTCTGCTGTCTGGTTCGGGCGGGTTTCCTCTCTCTCCGAGATTTCGAATTGGAAAACCTTAGAAAACTTATTTAATTGTTGGTATTGTTTTGATCCCTTTTTCCATCTAGCCTCGAACCAATAGTACTGTCGGAATCTTGCTTTCGCCCTTCGGGGCGCGTGCGCCCGACTTCAGCCTACCGTGTGGAAGCCTGATGGATCGGGCTCCATTTCGATTCTGCCCTCGGTGCCACGCAAAGTTTCCCTATACAGACCAACATCTGGTTTGTAGTTTGTGCCTTTCTCCGGACCACCGAGAAGAAGACTGTGAGGCCTGTCGATTGTTTCGATCAAAAAAGACCTTGAGAGATTGGAGAGCCGGAAGATTAGAAATGGCGTAGAAAAGTACAGAGCATCTTGACTTCATGGAAGAAGAACAGGTGAAGACAGCAGTCTCCATCTGAGATACCGACTCCGAGCAGGAATCGGAAGAAGATAGGCCTATCACTGCTGACCAGCACGTGAGCACGTCTTCCCCTACGCCCACATATAAAAAAGTACAGAAGGCCTTGAGTATACCACTGCTGGAAGGCCATGGTTCGGCCCAAAAAAAGACTGTCGTCAGTCGACCTTCGGGTTCGGCACCGAAAAAGGCCACTCCTCCGTCCACTTTGGAGTCCAGTAAGTCGGTTAAAAGTTCCACCTCGGATTCCAGTAAGCGTCCTCACTCTTCGGAATCGAAGATTCGACGCCCTGCTTCGGAACCGAAACAGCTAACTACATTTTCGGGCCCGAAAAAGATTCCGAATTCAGAACTGAAAAAAGACTCTTACACAGAAGAGCAAGGACTTTCGAGCCGACTTAAACCTCAAAACCGATGCAAGAATCTTACAGGCCTTCTGATGAGGACATTGAGATTCATCTTATATTGGAGATTATGGATGAAAGATAATCCAGGATCCATATACCGAAGGAGACTGGGGAATTATTACTGCACCGCCTTTGAAAACTAAAAGAAAGCTTGCTTTTCAAGAGGAATTAGCAAAAGTCTGAAAGCAAAAGGAGAAACCAGCACCTGTCCCTACTTCTCCTCATTCTTCACAGCTTTCTTTTTCACCTCTACACAATAGTCCACCTCCATTGCCTTCTCCAACGCACTCACAATACTCTCATGGAGATACAGTGGATCCTTGGGATCTATATGACCCGGATCCTATTCCAGGTAATGATCCTGACCTATACCCCTCCAAGCCTTCTCCACCAGATGACACTACTGCCTACACTCAGGTTGTTTCTAGGGCAGCTGCTTATCATGGGCTGCTTATGCATACTGAGCACCTAGAGGAGGATTTCTTGTTCAACACTCTGTCTTCCACTCACTCCAGATACCAGTGCCTTCCCATGTTGCCTGGAATGGTCAAGCATGCGGACCACATTTTTAGTGAGCTGGTCAAAGCTAGAGTAATTACTCAAAGATTTGGCAAAAAATACAACCCTGCTGCTATAGACCCAGACTACATCACACACCAAGATCCTCCAGACTCAGTAGTGATGAGTGCGGCTAGGAAAAGAGCTAACAGCCATTCCTCAGGGGATGCTCCTCCACCTGGTAAGGAGAGTAGAAAGTTTGATGTTGCTGGCAAGAGAGTAGCCATGCAAGCGGCCAACCAATGACGAATTGCAAATTCGCATTCACTTCTTTCCAGATATGATAGAGCCCACTGGGATGAGATGCAAGACATCATACAACACCTCTCAAAAGAGCATCAAAATAGAGCACAACAGGTTGTAGAAGAGGGACAGGCCCTAAGTAACAACAAGATAAGGTCTGCCCTCGATGCTGCCGACACAGCCGCAAGGAGTGTAAATACTGCCATTACAATTAGAAGGCATGCATGGTTACGCTCTTCTGGTTTTAAACCAGAAATTCAACAGGCAGTACTTAACAAGCCTTAAGATGACCCAACAAAAAAAAAAAAAAAAACTTTTTTGGGCCTGAGGTCGATACGACCATAGAAAAGTTGAGGAAAGACTCAGATACTGCCAAAGCAATGGGAACATTATACACAACACCGTATAGAGGCTCCTTTCGCAGGTCACAGTTTAGGGGAGGATTCAAACTGCAATCCTCTGAAGCTTCTACCTCCCAGGCAAAGCAGGGACAACAGCAGCAACAAAATCAAAAAGGGGGGTTTACAGGGTCATATAGAGGACAATATTTTAGAAACAGGCGGCAAGTTCCAAGCCTCTAAACAAGCCCCTATACCATCCAAATAGTGACTTCTTTCCTGCCCCTTCACCACACACATCTCCTGTGGGGGGGAAAACTACAGCAATTCCATTCTCATTGGCAAAATATCACCACAGACAATTGGGTTTTTATCAAGTATCTGCAATAGCTATTGCCTAGAATTAATCTCCACCCCTCCAAACATTCCATAACATTACCACAAATTGTCCCCAGAACACAACGTACTGTTGCAACAGGAGGTACAATCTCTACTACTAACACAAGCAATAGAATTGGTCCCACATTCTCCTCAAGGAACAGGAGTATACTCACTATACTTCCTCATTCCCAAAAAAGATGGCATTCTAAGGCCTATCCTAGACCTCAGGCCTCTCAATCTATACATCCTGTCAGAACATTTTCACATGGTAACTCTGCAGGATGTCATTCCACTACTACAGAAACAAGATTGCGTGACTGCTTTAGATCTCAAATATGCGTATTTCCATATACCCATCCATCCAGCTCACAGACAATACCTCAGGTTTGTCATAGCAGGAAAACATTACCAATTCAAAGTTTTGCCATTCAGCATAACAACAGCTCTGAGAGTGTTCACGAAATGTCTAGCAGTAGTAGCCGCCACTTAAGAAGGCAACACATTCACATCTTTCCATATCTAGATGATTGGCTAATAAAATTAAGCAATTTTGCATAATGCCAACAACACACTCGGTATGTAATAGAAACCCTACATACACTAGGGTTCACTCTAAATTACCAGAAATCTCACCTTCAACCAGCACAGGTACAACCTTACCTAGGTGCTATTCTAAATACTTAAAAAGCCCTAGCATATCCAAATACACAAAGGATACATGCTTTCCAAAATCTCATACCACACATACAGTCAAATCAACAATACACTGTAAGATTTATCATGAAAATTCTAGGGATGATGGCATCTTGCATAGCCACAGTTCCACATTCTAGATTAAACATGAGGCCCTTACAAAAATGCCTCTCACTGCAATGGTCTACGGCACACTGTCAACTTCAAGATCTAGTGTTGATGGCCCGCAAAACGCACATGTCCCTTCAGTGGTGAAATATCAGCAATCTAATGAAGGTGCGGTCATTGTAAGACCCTCTGCCTCAGATCATAATAACAGATGCATCAATGATAGGTTGGGGAGCTCATCTCAACAATCATACCATTCAAGGGGAATGGGATCTTAAATAGAAACAATTTCACATGAACCACCTAGAATTATTGGGTGTGTTTCTTGCTGTAAAGCGTTTCAACCCCTTCTCAAACACAAGACTGTTTTCATAAAAACAGACAACATGACGACCGTGTATTACTTAAAAAAAAAAAACAGGACGGGACACATTCATCTCAACTGTCCCTGCTGGCCCAAACAATATGGAAATGGGCAATTCACAATCACATTCATATGTTAGCAGAATACATTCCAGGAATACACAATCAATTAGCAGATCTCCTAAGCAGGAATCACCAACAAACTCACAAATGGGAGATTCACTCCTAAGTACTTCAAAAGTATTTTCAAAAGTGGGGAACACCAGAAATAGACCTATTCGCAACAAGCGAAAACACAAAATGCCAATACTTCACATCCAGACACCCACATCCCCTATCGAAGGGCAATGCTCAATTGCTCAGGGATATTTGCTTACGCTTTTCCCCCTCTCCCACTCCTTCCCTTTCTGGTCAGCAAACTATGTCAGACATCTCTGACCATGATACTCATAGCCCCAACATGGACATGTCAACATTGTTACACACCACTCCTAGACCTGTCTGGAGTACTTCATTCCAAACTCCCAAACAGACCAGATTTGTTAACACAAAACAAAGGTCAAATCAGGCACCCAAACCCCAATGCTCTCAATGTAGCGATTTGGCTCCTGAAGTCATAGAATTTGGTTAACTACAACTTCCATCAGAATGTACGGAAGTGCTTAACCAGGCACGTAAACCTACTACCAGACAATGTTATGTTAACAAATGGAATAGATTTTCTACTACTGTCAATCTAAAAACACTGATCCAGTTACAGCATCTATACAACATATTGTATGCTACCTACGTCATTTGCAAAAACCAACTTTAGCTTTCTCATCCATCAAAATCCACCTTACTGCAATATCTGCATACTTATAAACTATTCAGTACACTTCTCTATTCAGAGTTCCTGTTATTTGAGCTTTCATGGAATTAAGACGCATTATTCCTCATAGAACACCACATGTTCCTTCTTGGAATCTAAATATCATAGTTACCATACTCACGGGCCCACCTTTTGAACCCATGCACTCTTGTCAAATTACATTTTCAACATGGAAGGTTGCCTGCCTTGTAGCTATTACTTCATTACGAAGAAGGTTGCCTGCCTTGTAGCTATTACTTCATTACGAAGAGTTTGTGAAATACAAGCGTTCACTCTTGAGGAACCTTTTTTCCAAGTACACAAACATAAAGTTGTACTTATGACAAATCAAAAATTTATTCCAAAAGTAGTATCTCTTTTTCACATCAACCAAACCGTGGAATTGCCAGTCTTCTTTCCACAGCCAGACTCGGTTGCAGAAAGTGCTCTTCATACTCTAGATCTCAAAAGAGCTCTAATGTACTATATAGATAGAACTAAAGATTTTAGGAAGACAACACAACTTTTCGTTGCTTTTCAACAACCGCAAAAAGGCAATCCTATATCTAAACAAGGCTTAGCAAGCTGGATTGTTAGATGCATATAAACATGCTACATCAAAGCAAGAGCACATTCTACTAGGAAGAAAGGTGCGTCAATGGCATTTTTAGGAAACATACCAATGGCTGATATGTAAAGCTGCCACATGGTCTACTCCTTGTACATTTACAAAACACTATTATTATTATTATTTTTTTTCTCACAGCAGCAGGCCACTGTAGGCCATGCTGTCTTAAGGACACTATTTCAAACAACTTCAACTCCTACAGGCTAGCCACTGCTATTTTTGGGAGGACTAAATGCTTTGTAGTCTATTCATAGCATGTGTATCTGCAGCTACACATGCCATCGAACGGAAAATGTCACTTACCCAGTGTACATCTGTTTGTGGCATGTAGTGCTGCAGATTCACATGCACCCTCCCAGGAAGCCTGTAGTTGTTTAGTTTTATCATTTGTACATATGGAGATACATTTACACTTCCATGGACATCTTTTTATATTCTTATACTCTATCACTCCTTCCTTCACCCTTTGAGGGAAAACAATCTAACAATGGCGTGGATGCCCATGCGCACTGTAACCGAGAGGAGGAGTCACTCGATCCTGTGACTCCGAAAAGACTTCTTAGAAGAAAAACTACTTGTAACACTCCGAGCCCAACACTAGATGTCAGAAGAGCTATGCATAGCATGTGAATCTGAAGCACTACATGCCACGAACAGATATACGCTGGGTAAGTAACATTTTCCGTACATATATTATATATATATATATATATATATATATATATATATATATATATATATATATATATATATATATATATTTATATTTATCACTTTGCAGTTATTGTCTAACATACTGTTTATAAACATTTATTTTATTGCTTACATTACTTAATGTGAATTGTCATGTTTGACCCACCATCCGCTAAATGTTTTAACACTAGTTTTTTTAAATACTCCTTGCTATTCTGATTCAAGCTGGTGAATATGAATATGAAAGAGTATTGGTATCTTTCATAGATTCCCATGCAACCCACCCTCCTCCCCTGTGAGTCTCATCTTCCTTCTCTCTCTCTCTCTATATATACTCTTGTGCTTGAAAATCTGGGAGTATTCTAGAAGGTGCTTTTGTCTGATTGGTCATAAGTCACGTTTGGTTATTTTTTCAAAAAGATATAGGCTGTAGGTTTGAGGACCATTAACATGACAGCCTATGATGAATTATACATATTGCTTCCCTATGGTACTGTGGGACCCCCACTTCGACGACAGAATAATTCAAGCATGTGAATCTATGAAAGATACTAATACTGGATAACTTCAGTTATAGGTAAGTAAATTGCTTTCTTCTTTGCTTGACAGACTAGGAAGACTGTCCCAGGTTTGTCCGAGTCCCCTGTCCTATTAGCTGGGGGTGAGGGGCTTCTGTAGGTAGCTGTGTTCTGGTTGTGGTACCACCCCACTGTTTGCCTGGTGTTTAGATGCAACGTCAACTGAAGTGCACTGGGTTCCTGCTAACCAAGTCCCCAGTGCCAGTGTTCCTTCCCTGAAACAAGACACCTGGTCACTTGATCCCCAAGTGACCTGGCCCTTCAGCCCCCTATAAGCCCCTAGTAAATGGTACCTAGGG
Organism: Pleurodeles waltl; assembly: GCF_031143425.1. NCBI lineage: Eukaryota > Metazoa > Chordata > Amphibia > Caudata > Salamandridae > Pleurodeles > Pleurodeles waltl. The sequence continues at coordinate 408,775,109 of NC_090446.1, forward strand.
CATGGGTACTGTAGAGGGCCCCTCAGTGTTGCAGCACAGCTTGTTCCACTCTGAGGGACCCAGCACCAACCTTATGCAGACTGTCACTGCATGCTGTGTGGCAAGGTGCTCCCAAAATTGAAAACACGACATGGCACACAGCAAAAGCGCAGATAAGCTGGAATTGACGTGTCTCTCTGTGAATACCTATCCCTCCCATCTTCCCTTCAGGGTCTTGGAGCAAAGGCGATTGGCTATTTTATCGGTGGTGTATTGCTGAGATAGCACCCCTTACAAACAGACCCAAGGTGAGTCTGGATTCCAGGGGTTTGTACTCGGGTAGGTTGGACAACTTGCGGTAGTATGTCGCGAGGGTGTGGCACAACTGTGTGTTTTTCAAAAATTGCGAGTTATATAGAGTATCGTCAGTGTGTAGCTCTGCAAAGGAGACCATATGAGAGCCACTCATGGTGTCAAGTTTAAAAAATGCCAATAAGGTTTCAGTGTTGAAAGCCCTCTAGGCCGGCCACATGGCGTAAGCAGTGCCAATGGGACTCACTTACATTATGTCTGTTGTGGTGCTATGTCAGTGTGTTGAATGTGTAAACAACAACCTGAACAAAGAAGAATCAAAACAAGGTAACAGTCGCACAATGCTGCTAGCCCCTATTGCCCTTCTACCCAAGAAGCATCTGTCACCTCTAAAGGCTCTAACAACATTGCTCAAGGACAAAAACAAAGGATGACAAAAAAAGGGGCGACATGGGCCCTGCCTCTTAATGATGTGTAGGGTATGGTTCTGCTTGCATAAATCTTCAAAACAAGAGGCATATAACTGAATATCAGTCCAAGAAGGGGGTGCACTAGGAAGGTTTTCTTCATATTTTTAAAGCGTCCCTGTTGAGGGGCATGTCGATTGCTGACGAATTCTGCAGAGGTCCAGCCCTGACATGGGTCGTCCGTGTCCCCGGCTTTACCGTGGGTCTTGTTGTCTTCCATGTCCAAGAAGTCTGGAGAGCCGAGCATTGGCCTTGTCGCTTCCCAGCGGAAGTGGTCATAGAAAGGGTATAGTCACCGTAAAGGTGGTCAACTGATTGGCTACCACCTGTCTCGCCCTGTAACGCACCTAAATTATGTATTTAGGTGGCACCCCTGAACCCAAGAACTCAGAGCCTGATGACCGGAGAAGCAAAGGACAAAGAAGATTTGCACCTGCAGAAGAAGAAAAGAATAAGCAGCTGCCCTGGTACCAACCCCACCGGTCTGCCTGCTGACCTGGACGGTCTCTGCCTAAAAAGATGACTTGTTTTGCAGCAGAGCCTCCAGAAACCTAGGAGGACTGACTGCCTTAATAAAGACTCAAGACTCCAGCGGACCAGCTCTGCAACAAAGTCTCTAGAAAGCGCTCTGCATCCCTCAGGACAGCAAAGACCCAACACCTGAAGTGACCACTGCACCCTGACATACACAACCTGAGGTGAAGCCAACCAACTGTGCCAGTAAAGTTCCCCAGCTGTCCAGAGTCTAAGTCCATCATGGTCTCACCCATCTTGGACTCCCCCAGGTCGCTTGTGCCTCTGCATGCAGGCCTCCTCTCCTGCAGCCTTGTGGTGAGAGAAAACCCGACACCTCCAGCGACCAATGCACCTGTCGCCCATGACCCAATCTGAGATGGGTCACTGCTGCCAATTATTCCCCCAGCTCCCCTGAGCTCGAGCCTGCCCTGGTTTCACCTCTGCTGGACACCCCAACAATGCCTGCAGCTTCAACACACAGTATCCCCTGACTGCGAGTGCTCCCTGATGGAAAAAACTGAATCCTAAGGACACCCCTGCATCTGTCACCCCTGGGCCCAGAGAAACGGACCAACGGTGCACCTATGTCCCAGAGCACCCCACGTCTACAACTTCCCTGTTTGTTGTCCCTGACTGGCTTCCTCTCCAGAGGCTGCAGCCTGTTTTTACGAGGACCATTTCCCATTAAAAACCATTGTTCACCCGGGGCCTTACTGCGCCCCTGCTCCCAGCCGCCCCAGTGCTACCCAGAGTGACCTGGTGGTCTGGTTCTGATCGGTGCCTAGTACTTATCTTAACTCTGAGATTTACCTCGTAAGTCGTAGTTAATCCTGTGCTTGCTGAACATTGTTTTCCTCCCTAGGGTAACATTGAAGAACTCTGAAATTCCAGTGTTTGAAACTGAAAAGTATTAATGCTTTAAAAACTAATCACCTGATTACAAAGTTCTTGGGTTTGAAACATATATAAAAATAAGTTTTATTTTCTAAATTGGTCTCAGATTTTTTTCTATGAGTGTGTGTCTCATTTATTGCCTCTGTGAGTACAACAAATGCTTAGCACTAGCCTCTGATAAGCCTAATGCTCGCTCACACTACCAAAAAATAGAGCATTAGACCTATCTATGTTTGCCCCATATAGAGAATCAGCGTCCTACAGCTACTCTGCTGTCATTGTTTTACTGTTTTTTTTCAACATTTTGTTGAGTATTTTGGAAAAGTGTGTCATGGATGTCATCCAGAAAGGTAGGATTCAAGCCATGTGGCACACGTCACCGTGCCATGTCTATTCCAGACCCTCACCTTGTCTGCCTATGGTGTCTCGAGCGTGACCATGACTCAGTCATGCTCGGACAGCCGGGCCACTGAAGGCTTTGAGGGAGCAGTCCCTAAAGCTGTTTGCAGCCTGGCAGTCAACGTCATCTGGCGCAACTCCTTGGAGGTCATGATCCTGGTTGAGAAGAAGGTCGCGGGACCACCCCAGAAGTCCCAAGTCCTCTTCTCACTTCCAGTCCTCCGGGCACTTGAGAAAGAGGCACAAAAAGAAGTCTAAGCGGACTTAGACTTCGCATCATCCGTCGGCTGACACAACAAGTTTGAAACATTGCCGTGCCAGGCACAGTTCCCGCGGAGTCGATGCCAGTTCTAACTCCACACCTCCCTCCATTTCTGGGAGCCGAGCGGACCTATGCTCAGGAAAAAGACTTTTACAAGGCCATGTGGACTGGACACCTCTCCAGATACTGGCTTGCTCTCTCCCCCAACAGTGGCTATGAGGAGGGAGCTTACTATGCTGTGGTAGTGCGTAGGGCAGCGGAGGTTCTCGACCTTCCCTCAGTGGCTCTCAAGAATAACCTCTTGACTGAAGTGCTTCAGTCTGGGTATTCCACTTCTGAACCCCTCCTGCCCTTTAATGAAGCACTTGCTGATGTCCTGCTGGGAACTTGGTCCAAGCCCAGCGCAGGGGCTCCTGTAAATAGGACAACTGCCCACCACCATCGCCCTGCACCTGGTGACCCTAGTTTCCTCAGCCAACACCACACCCCTGAGAGCTTGATAGTCCTAGCCTCCACTTCCCAGGGTGCCTTTCCTTAGGCTTTCCGCTGCAGGGAATCCAAGAGGCTGGACCAGCTTGGGGAAGACTATGATTTCTTCCACCAGCCCGGCATTGAGGTTGGTTAACATATCATGCTTATTGGGCTGCTTCTTTCACACCTTATGGGAAACTGTTGCGCAAGTGCTGCCACAGGTCCCGGAGGAGGCCAGGACCATCCTCTCCCAAGCACTGAAAGATGGGAGATATAAGGCAAAGTTCAGCATTAGGTGTGGCCTGGATATGATTGACTCATTGGGCAGATGAGGTTTCGACATTGGTGACCTTACTGCACCACACGTGGCTGAGAACAGCGGGCTTTTTGGGGGATGTCCCGGCAATCCTTATGGACATGCCCTTCGACGGAACTCGCTTGTTTGGCGAGAAGGCAAACTCTGCTCTGAAGCTCTGAGAAAGTAGCATCTTTTTAGCATGGTTCCCCCCATTTTTGGCCTTTTTGTGAGTGTGTGTCAGTGTGTTTTTACTGTCTCACTGGGATCCTTCTAGCCAGGGCCCAGTGCTCATAGTGAAAACCCTATGTTGTCATTGTGTTTGTGTCACTGGGATCCTGCTAGCCAGGACCCCAGTGTTCATAGTTTGTGGCCTGTGTGTGTGTTGTCAGTAGTGCTTAACTGTGTCACTGAAGTTCTGCTAGCCGGAACTCCAGTGCTTTTGCTCTCTCTACTTCCAAATTAGTCACTATAGTTTAGTGACTTATTTTACCAATTCCAATTGTCACCCCCCCCCCCCCCTTATAAGTCTCTAGTAGATGGTACTTAGGTACCCAGGGCATTGTGGTTCCAGGAGATCCTTTTGGGCTGCAGCATTTCTTTTGCCACCCCTAAGGAGCTCAGACAAACCCTTTTACAGGACTGCCACTGCACACACTATTTCACAGCCATTTTCACTGCGCTTAAGTAATTTATAAATCACCTATATGTCTAACCTTCACTTACTGAAGGCTAGGTGCAAAGTTACTAAGTGTGAGGGTACCCTTGCATTAGCAAAGGTTCCCCCACGCTGTCCAGGGCCAAATCCCCAGACTTCGTGAGTGTGGGGATACCATTACACGCCTGCACTACAAATAGGTCAATACCTAGATGTAGCTTCACAATGGTAACCCCGAATATGGCCATGTAAGGTGTCTAAGATCATGGAATTGTCCCCCATTCCAAATCTGGTATTGGGTTGCCAATCCCATGCATCCTGGGGGCTCCACCATGGACCCCCAGTACTGCCAAACCAGCTCTTTGATGCTTGCACTGCAGCTACAGCGACTGCCACCTCACAGACAGGGTTCTGCCCTCTTGGGGTCTGAGCAGCTCAGCCCCAGGAAGGCAGAACAAAGCATTTCCTTTGGGAAGAGGGTGTTACCCCCTCTCCCTTTGAAAATAGGTGTTAAAGGCTTGGGAGAGGTAGCCTCCCAGAGCCTCTGGAAGTGCTTTGAAGGGCACAAATGGTGCCCTCATTGCATAAGCCAGTCTACACCGTTTCAGGGACCCCCAGTCCCTGCTCTGGCGCGAAACTGAACAAAGGAAAGGGGAGTACCACTCCCCTGTCCATCACCTCCCCAGGGGTGTTGTCCAGAGCTCCTCCAGTGTGTCCCTGGCATTATCAGTCTTGTTTTCCAAGATGTGGGGATACTCTGGAGATCTCTGAGTGGCCAGTGCCAGCAGGTGACATCAGAGACCCCTCCTGATAGATGCATACCTGGTTAGGTATCCAATCCCCCTCTCAGGGATATTTAGGGTCTCTGCTGTAACTGCAACAAAGTATCCAGAAAGGCTACTGTGACCCTGTAACTTCAGCTCCAGCAAGCAACTGCAACAGTTTCCAAGGTGTGCACTCTCTGAAGCCTCCCTGTCTTCACCCTGCAACAGCAGGGCCAAAGGAATCTCTAGTGGAGTGACAGAATCACTCCCCTGCTCAAGCAGGCACCTTCTAAGTCAACGACCGGTTCTCCTGATGACAAGTGTGCTCCTTGGAAAACAGGTGGTGGACCCCTTCGACACAGACTGTCCTAAGGTCCAGCTGTCCAAATTTGGCAGAGGTAAGAGCTTGCCTTTCTGGTTTGCGACAGAACCCCTGTGCACCGCGTCATCTCTAGCTCTTGAGGCCTCTGTGCACTATTTACAAGAATCCTTCGTGCACAGCGTGGCCCAGGTCCCCAGTACTCTATCCTGTGACGCTCAACTCGCTGAGTTGTTCTCCGGCAGCGTGGGACCTTCTTTTGTAGTGCTGCGGCAACCACAATTTGCACCTTCTTTATCCCTGTGTCCTGGGACTCCGGTGGGTGCTGCCTGGTCATCTGTGGGTTTCCTCCAGTGTTGGGAGCCCCCTTCTGCCTCTTCAGTCCGAGTTGAGACCCCCAAGTCCCTCCTGGGTCCAGGCAGCACCATTTTGACACAAACCGCGACCTTGCTTGAACCAAGGCTTTTTGGATGAATCCAGCGCTGCAACTCGCCTGCATCCAACATCTCGACGTGGGAAATCCTTTGCATCACCCAGGAACCCGCAGCCATCTTCTTTGGTGCTCTTCTGCATACGTCTTCCAACTGGAGAATCCTCTTTTGCACCATCTTCTAAGTTGGCAGGGGCTCCTGTCCTTCTGGATTCATCTGAGATTTCTGGGCATGATCTCCTCTTTTCACAGGTCTTCAGGTCCAGGAATCCACCTTTTGTTGCTTGCAGTCTTGTTTGGTTCTTGCAGTAACTCTAATCACAACTTGCAGTGTGTCCTATGGAAACTTGCAGTACTTTACTCCTACTTTCCTGGGCTCTTGTTGGGGTGTATTTTACTTACCTTTGGTGCTTTCTTACACTTCCAGCAATCCTCTACAACCTACAGTTGCCTAGGGGGGAATTTGTGATTTGCATATCATTTCCTTAGTATATGTCTTGTGTTGCCCCCTAGGCCTATTTCTTCCTGTTGCATTCTATGGTATTTTCTACTGTTTGCACTTTTCTGTGACTGTTACTTACCTGATTTTGGTCTCTAGTGTATATATTGTGTATAATACTGACCTCCAGAAGGAGTATTGCCTCTAAGGTATTTTTGCCCTTGTGTCACTAAAATAAAGTACCTTTATTTTTGGTAACACTGAGTATTGTCTTTTATTGTGTATAAGTACTGTGTAACTATAGTGGTATTGCAGGAGCTTTGTATGTATCCTAGTTCAGCCTAAGCTGCTAGAACACTGCCTACATTTCACTAAAAGGGATAACTGGACCTGGTATAAGGTGTAAGTACCTAGGGTACCCACTACAAACCAGGCCAGCCTCCTACAGAAGCGCTTTAAGGACTCGTGCTATGGCCAAGTCCTTTGGCTTCGCTGCGACCCCTCGTCCATTGTCTTCCTTTCACCCCTCTGGTGGCCACGGAAGGGGTTTCACACAGCATCAGTCCTATGCCAACCACTCCCTGCACAAGCTCCCCAAGCTATGCAAGGACATGGGTATGGTGTCTTCAATCCTAGAGGGCCTGGATGCAAGATGTCGTCCGCCACCCAGCCCCCGGCAAAAGCACCCTCCAAGTTTGATTCTGCAGGACCATGCTTGTTCCGTTGGATGGAGAATTCAACATAATCGCCTCCATTGGCAGTCCATTATATAGGACACTTGTGTTCTGCAGATCATTCAGAAGGACTATGCCCTGCCTTTTTCAATCCTTTCCTCCCCCAAAACCGCCAACATACAAACACCGGAGGATCATTCCTCTCTCTCTCTGCTCTGAGAGGAAGTTACAGCTCTCTTGGCCAAGGGAGCTATAGAAAAGGGTCCTACTATCAGAAGTAGGCAGTGGTTTTTATTCCTGCGACTTTCTGATACCCAAAAAGAACAAAGGTCTTCGCCCTATTCTAGACTTACAGACCATCAATCTCTTCCTCAAGAAGTTGTTGTTCAGGATGCGCAAGTTGGCTCAGGTCTTGTAAACCCTAGACCAAGAAGACTGGTTGATCGCTTTGGTCTTAAAGGATGCATATTTTCACATTCCCATTCTGCCTGCCCACAGGCGTTACCTGCAGTTCAAAGTATGGCACAGGCACTTTAAGGTCACCCTGCTCCCATTTGGCCTTACCAGCGCTCCTCAGGTGTTCACCAAGATAATGGCAGTGGTTGAAGCTCATCTGCGCAGCTTAGGGGTTTCACTCTTACCCTACTTCGGCGACTTGCTGTTGAAGGTGGCCTTGCCCCAGATAGTGGTCTTCCTATCTCCCGACTACGGAGGACCTCCTTTCAAACGAGCTTTCATCTGAGGTTTTCTGATCCCATGCAGTTTCGGTCTGCAAAAGACCTGCAGTGGTGGATTACGTACCGCGATTGGGTCAAAGGCAGACTCCTCTTCCTTCCCCAACCTGACATCACAGTAGTGACAGATGTGTCACATCTGGGATGGGGCAGCCGTCTGGGAGAAGTGGAGATCAGAGGACTCTGGTCTCCAGCGGAATCTGGGCTCCACATTAACCTGCTGGAGCTCTGGGGGATCCAGCTAGCATTGAGAACATTTCTTCCCTTTGTGAAGGTGAAGTTAGTGCATGTGTTCACGAGCAACACCACTGCCATGTGGTACTGCATCAAGCAGGGCGGGGTGGGGTAGCTGGCTCTTAGTCAAGAGGCCCTGTATCTCTGAACATCACTGTAACAGCAGGGCATAACCCTGGTGGTTCAACACCTGGCATGTTCTCTGAACACCAGATCCCACTGAGGCATAATGAAGGGCGAAGAGGGAGGGGGGGGGGGGGAGTGGAGGGGGGGGGGGGGAGGGGGGGGAAGTAGGGGGGGGGGAAGGGGGGAAGTGGGGGGGGGGGGAACACCTATTTACAATAGTGGACTTAAGCAAAGAGGGCTGATCAGGCAGCTGCAAAAAATTGGTTAAAGCAAACTGATAGCCCTTAACAGTGCCCTGTGCAGAGTCCATACCTTCAGTGAGAGGGCCGTCACATAAAAGCAAGTATCATAAATTCTGAAATAATATCTGTTATTTTCAGCACTTAACAGTGCAACAACTGTGGTTTGGAGCACTATATAAAATTTGAATGATAAAGAGAGAAGATATGAGGGAATGAATAACTAATGGGGGGAAGGGTAGAAGCTTCTCTTATCTAGAATGAATCGGTCTTAACCAGGCCAGTTCTGCTTCACTCTTTTCCCTTCCACAGAGTTTGCTCATCCTGTCCACCCTTCTCTTCCACAGCCTTTACCAGTTCTTACTAGACCAATTATTCTTTACTCTTCTTTCCTTCCACAGTTCGCAAATCTTAAAAGGCCAGACATGTTCTGCTGTTCTCACTTCATGTAAAGTTAACCAGTACTTTAATGTTCATATTTTCCGTGGTTGTTAGTTATATTTGTTTAGGAGACATTTAGCAACACTGTTTTCACACACAAGTCAATTATTGTTTAATCAAGAAAACCGTTAAAATCAGGGAGACGTAATATTTCCTCACCAAGTTATGGTTCTTTTCACAATCCCTCTTCCAGAAGGCAATACATCACCATGCAATACATAAATATTAACATAAGAGTTAGCCAAGCCCACGATCTGTGAATTTGCTCTGCTATTCTCGTAATCAAATTTGTATTTAGCACTTCCATGAAGGACATGATTTTCAAATGTCTAGAGGTGATTTAGTTCATAGTGTGCTCTTTAACAAAATATATATATACTTTGCTACTTAGTTTTTGTGTTCTGCATTTTTTGTGCTTTTCAGGAGTGCTGCATGCCATAGTAGAATGTAATAGTTGTTGCAAAAAATAATTTTATTTTTGGGATAGAGACCTACAAAATGTTCAAGAATCAGAAAGTGATGCCCTGGTGAGCTGTCTCACAAGCGTGTCAAGCTATTGTTCTGCAAAATGTTGTGTTTTGATTGAGCATTTAGATAAAAAATGCTTTACAATTAAATTACACGTAGTAGAAGCAAAATGGCTGAGAAAAGTGACATCAGGTATAGCTTAAATTTGCACGGCAGAGGAAAGTGCAAACCCAAATTGTCACTAGCTGGCCGTGGAGAAATAAAATTGGAGGAAACTTTGTTTCTGTCAAATGGAGCTTTAAAAGGCACTAAACTGTGGTTCAAACTAGCAGGAAGAAACATGATGAAATATGTAGGGCCTTAGAACCTGTGTTACAACCTAGAGAATCACTACCCTCCAACTTGTAGGTGTCCCCAAAGGAATGGCGAGCAAGCAGAGGGAGAGACACCTGTCAGTTGGATAGCGTAACTGAATAAAGAATGTTACCAGGGTTACCATAACTGATAATGGCTAGGGCATACAAAACTCCTTTATGCCCTAATAAATCAGAGAGTCAGCTATGTACTATCATTGTTTATTTTCAGGATTTTTTGCTGTAGGAAACAAAACTGAATGAAGCCAGAAAAAAGAATTGATTTGTGGTAGCCTCAGAGTGTACTTTTTTAGTTTTCCGAGAGTGCGCACAAAAGTACAAGGTGTTGATGGAACCATTTTGATTTGCCATGTAGTAACAATAAATGTCCCCCCACTCTTTACACCTCCGAAAGGTGTGTTCTCTGTGTAGTTTGGGTTCTAGCTCAGCCAGCACCAAGGGAAACAAACAAAACCTCCACATTTCTGAAAACTCCTGGGGGCGTTCAAGGTGGTGTGGCTCTTACCAGGTTTTCTTACCCAGAGGCACTTGCAAACCTCAAACATTGGCTAAAAATGTTTCCTCACTTTTCTGTGAGCTAAATGTCTGCAATCTGTGGGGAGCCACATATGTCCTAAGACCCAGAGTTCGCTTATGTCTCTGCATAAAAATTGTATGAATAGGGGTAGTGCCCAATAACAAGTCAAGGGCCCACATGAAAAATGGAGACCTTAACCTTTCTAAAAAAAAATAATAATCTGATTGTCAATGCAAGTAGCTGCTTGTATTTGGGTACAGGCTTTGTGGCCACCCAGGGAAACATAACAAACCCAGACATTTCTGAAAACCAGGCATCCCAGAAGGTACAGGGTGCTGTGTCTGGCATGGATCCCACAACATTTACATAACCCACAGTGCCATGCAAACCTCAATGTTTGCCTTACATCACATATTTATCTTTACATTTCTTTAATGGAATCTTCAAGAATTAGCAGGGATTTTGAAATGTTCTATCACCCAATGTCCCCCCCCCCCCTATCTCCAGATAAAAAGGGTGCCTCCGGATTGTGACTGGACCTAGATCTTGCAACAGGAACAGATAACACCTGGCTCGGTGGGAGTTCTCGAAGAGAGGCACACATGCTGATTGCTTTTGGCACAAGGAGGAGCAAAAAGTTAAAAATATAAATTGTATTGACAAATGATTTGCAAAAATAGAAATGACATAGTGAGAATTCTGAAACCATCGCTCACAGCTTGTAGCTGTAAAGCCACGTCAAGACGCCAACTGCTTTACAGGCCATTTATGCACCTTTTATGTGTCTCACACACACACAAAGCCTTTCACAGCCTCGAACCCAACACATTACAGCACTCACATAAACCAAAGGCACCATTCAATTTCCCTTCACTTTCATACGCCCACGGGACTGACACAGCAATCATCCAGACATAAACCAACTTACAAACACACTACCAGCAAGTCACCACATACACAAAGACACGCACACACACACACACACACACCGCTAGTCAGCTGCCACTACATAAACTGCCATCCAGTTAGCAGTGCCCACACCAACAGACAACTGCCTCTGACATCACCATGAAGCTCCATGTCACTCATTCTTAAAGACTCCCACAATTAACAGATTACACATGCAAAGAAGGTACAGAAGAAAATTGAATATTTACCTATAAAGAGAGCACATTGATTTCAAATAATCCACCTGTTAACTTAGGATGGAAAACTATGCATGTATGACGAGTTACTAAACACATCAAACAATTGGCAACCTGGTGTCATAACTCAAAATATATAGCAACACAGACCCTAATGTCAGTTGCCTTTTACTCTCATGGTTGCTTCCAATGCTTGAGTTGTGTATAGTACAGTTTAACACACCTGGGCACAAACGGACCAGGATTAGAACAACACTTGAGGCAGTTCATAAGACTATCCTATTGTACTCCGCTTCCAGCAGACTCTACATTTCCAACGAGGATACTTTTTTAGGTGTTGAAGGAATGTATTCAGTTAAGGTGTCTATCTTTCAATCAAGTCTTGTCCTTAGTCTCGCTCTAATTCTAGGAAGATTTGCTTGCTCTACTGCAACAATGCTGCCTATTATAAACTGCTGAAACCATACAGATGTCTTCTCGGAATGTGGAGAACTACATGTAAAATGAACTTAAGCATCATTTGATGCGAAACGAAACAAATTAACAGACAACTTCTTGTACCAGATGTATGACTTTCAAGCAGTATTGATAAAATCCAACCTCTGATCTGCTCTATCTGCACGCTTGTATGGTTCCTGACTCTAAACAGTCACAGATTTAGTGCTTTCATTGTGAAAGCTGTGAGCATGTGGACATTTCTTCTGCCTGAAAATTTCAAAGCAAGTAGTTCATTGCCATGCAAGGCACTGCTCTGTCCTAGTTGAAGTTTCTGACTCACAAGCGTCTTAGGGTAACTTTTTCAATTATAGTGGATTTTGCCACATGCCACAATGCACACTATGAATTAAAAAAAAAAAAAATTGCACTGCTGTGTAGAAATTGTCAACATATAAATAGTGACCTTTGTGTAAAAAGTGTTCTGGCAAGTCCCCAAACAATTTTTTAATGGAATACGAAAATGAAAGGGAGAACCAGGGAAGTCGTTTGAAGAATCCCTACCAGTGTAGGACCTGAAATCATACGCATATCCATTGGCACTTTCACACAACATATACAGCTTAATACCATAAGGGACTTGCTTTCTAAGTATATACTGTCTGAAAACCAAATGGCCCTTGAACGGGATCAGGGTCTTGTTCACAGATATATCTTGACCTGGAACATAGATCTCTGAGAATGGCCAACAAAATGGTCGCGGTAGACTGAATCTTGAAAAAGCGTTCACAATCAGGGTGATCTTGTGGCAACGCTGTAGATTTATCCACAACATGCAGAATTCCTGCAGAAGCAAATAGCAATCTCAAGTTATGGTTACTGGGAAAATGGCACTTGCCATCAAGGGGCTAGTAGACCAATTGATGACTTCTTTAGCAGTCCAATCAAAAAAGGTTAAACCCCACAACTGCTTCATCTCATGGAAATTTGTAGGAGTTTGCCGTGTAGCTGTATAGTGGGCCTTAAATATGGCATTGCTGTCCCTCAGAAATTGTTGTGAATACAAATCGGTCTGCTCAACAGTATTATTAAAAAACAAAGCACTGAAGAGCTGGAAGAAAGTGATAGATACAAGTTCTCTGTATTAGCTCTGCACACTGGAACATCATGAAAGCCAGGCAAAACAGCCTCACCATGTTAGGGTGAACCCATGATTCAGCACTTCCAACACAAGGCCACCCAGCCACTGGCGGCAATCCAACTTGCCCATGCCGCACTACATGCGCATCGATATCCTCCTCTAAATGAGGTACTTCATCAGTGATAATAGTGCATTCATCATCAGATGATTCATCTTGGACAGAAAATGTATTGCCAGGATCTTGAACTTGGTCGTCCGCCTCAGTTGCGGAGTCAGTCTCAGATCCATGTTCGGAAGCAGATTCAAAAAGCAAACCAGCAACCTGCTGAATGGTTAGTCTGTGAGCAGCCATAATGCTTACTAATAAAACTGTCACAAAAAACAGACCACTCTAAACAAACCCTGCGTCAAATTAGAACTCAACAAACTGTGGCAAATTGAGACAGTAAATACAACTATTGAAATATAAAACTCTGGAAATAGGCTGTCAATACAAACCACACAATGAACTTTCTACTACACAAAGATAACTAGATACATCTTACTTGCCCTGGACAACTAAACTAGGATCAGCTGCACCTACTTGGAACAGACACAGCAAGCACCGAAGATATCCCACTAGATAGGGAAAAAAAAACACACACACACAAGACAAAACATTATAGATCTTGCACAAGTCTGAATTTCAAAGTCCATGAAATATAAGCTAAATATGCTAAAATTCTTACATCAGTTTACAAAATTATATTCACGTAGTGATTTGATACACATTTAATGTAAATTTTGCAGAAAACATTTCCTTCCCAAACACATGCAACTACACAAACTGCAGATCCTCTAATGCCAAAACCATAAGCAGAATACACCACAAAGAAAATTAGAAGCTTTGCACTGCAATAAAAAGTAAAAAAACGAAATAAGGTCACACATTTACAGCATAAGCAATAAAACAGTTAATATTATAAAACACAATGAAGTATGCTTCGAGGGGCAAATTGGAACCAAACAAGGGCTAATCTACTACCAAGGGAGAACAATGCACAGGCAAATAACTGGCATCCTAGTGGAAAGTGACCCTTACCCCGGGACAGCTCCCCTGAATATTGAAACATGTTCCCTGGTGTCTAGTGGGTTTCCAACACAATTGAGGGGCAGTGGATGGGAGACTTGGGGTTTGTGGGGGACATATGGGCTGGCTCAAAACAAAGAAAACATGCCCCTAACCAGCTGCTCCCCTACATACTTGAACATAATATTTCCCTCCCTAGTGCCCAGTGAGTTTACACTCCTCCTCCTTCCTACCTCAGGGTTGGGCACAGTGGCTTAAAGAACTGCCAATCTTTCCCCAGGAAGGGTGGAAACCAAATAAAAAATGCCCCCTTCAGGGGAGCAACCTTTGCCCAAACAGCCGCTCCCCACAAAAAGCATGTGAGCCTAAATTCCCCGGTATCTAGTGGGTCCCGCACACAAATGAAATGTCCTCTTCTGGAGCAAAGTTCCTTGGGGCATAAACAGTCATACCTCCTGGCATTAGTTTAGCAGATGAGATGTGGATAACTCAGTTTTCAGTGTAGTATAGAAACTCAGGCTAAATTTAAGCCATGTGTCCCTGTTTACTCTCAGTGAGATTTGTGTAACTTTGGCTTTATTGAAAAGGGGTGGAAAGAACCAGGTCCAGACTGGGTTTCAGTAGACTCTTAAATGTGTCAATATTTGTACCATGTTAAACACGTCTCTATATTAAACTTATTCCCGCTAGCAATCTTTAAACTGTGTTTGCTTGGGGAAGGTCCAATGATTTGGGGCCCCGATAGATGCTCTTTTTAAAAAAAAAAAACAGACTTGAGGCTGCCTGGTAAATATTGATCCATATCTATTTTCATTGCTTCCGGGAACATTTAGGTAAATTTGCCTTAGCCTGTATTTACCCATGGCTGCAAGAGTGATATAACTTATCCCCGTTGCAAGCTTGACTTACACTAGGAGTAAGCACAGTTGAGAAATGTTTTATTTTGTTCATCATAGTGCAAGACTCACTTGCTCATAGGAGGAACAATTTCTATGGGTGCTTCTTGAGTCTTAAGTCGGAGTTCAACACTACTTGTCTTTTCTCTTTGAAAATTTTATGGCTTTGATGGAAGCTCCTATTCTGTTTTGTCACTTTCATGTTCATTTACTCCATAAAACATTGCTACGTCTCTAAAAGAAGTTTTATTTATATATATATATATATATATATATATATATATATATATATGTTCGATGGCATGTGTAGCTGCAGATACACATGCTGTGCACAGTCCGCCATCTGGTGTTGGGCTCGGAGTGTTACAAGTTGTTTTTGTAGAAGACCGAGGGACTCCTCCCATTTCGATTCCATTGCGCATGGGCGTCGACTCCATCTTAGATTGTTTTTTTTCCGCCATCGGGTTCGGACGTGTTCCTTTTCGCTCCGTGTTTCGGGTCAGAAAGTCAGTTAGAATCTCGGAAAAAAACGTCGGTATTGTTTGCGTTCGGTATCGGGTTAGTTAGGACAAATCGACACCGAATTTAGAAGACCTCCGGTGGCCCTTCGGGGTTTTTCCGATCCCCCGTCGGGGCCTGGTCGGCCCGGCCACGTGCGACTTCAAGGCTGATGGAACGGACCCGATTCCGCTTCTGCCCAAAATGCCATAACAAGTATCCGTATACGGATCAGCATCTGGTCTGTAACTTGTGCTTGTCCCCCGAGCACAAGGAGGATACTTGTGAAGCCTGTCGAGCGTTTCGGTCGAGGAAGACGCTGAGAGACCGAAGAGCCAGGAGACTACAAATGGCGTCCACGCCGACGGGTCAAGAACGTTTCGAGGAGGAACAACAAGCTTTCTCCATCCACGAGTCGGATTCTGAAGAACTCTACGCCGAAGAAACAACCAAAACCGTGAGTAAGACGTCGAAAATCAAGACTCACGAGAAATCCACAAAAGCCCAGGGGACGCCACCGCCAACAGGCCATGGCTTAACCCGAAAACTAGGTGACCGATCCAAGGCACCGAAAGAGGGCATGCTGGTGTCAGTCATCCGACTCCGGTCGAGATACCGCCACACAGCAACCTCGGAGCCGAGACAGCGGCTCCGAGAAACTTCGGCACAGAGACAGCGGCACCGAAGAATTTCGGCACCGAAACACCACGCCGAAAACAAAGAAGGTTTCTTCGGAGCCTAAAAAGACTTCCGAAAAGGTTTCGGTTCCGAAACATCCAGCCTCAGAGCCGAAAACTAGTTCCTATACAGAGGAACAAGGATTAACCTCCCAATTACATATATTTGGAGAGGAGCTTCAAGCTGTAGAGCCTGACTACACGCAAAGAAGGCTTCATATTCATGAGGACACAGGGAAGATAACCACTCTTCCCCCAATCAAGATAAAAAGGAAACTTGCCTTTCAACAAGGGGACAAGCAACCACAGGCAAAGGTGGCAAGGAAAACAACCCCACCACCTTCTCCACCACCATCAACACATGCATCACCAGCGACAACTCCACCACTAATGCACTCACCAGCTCATACCACAATGAGTCAGGATGATCCCGATGCATGGGACCTCTACAATGCTCAAGTGTCTGACAATAGCCCAGACTCTTATCCTACAAAGCCGTCACCACCTGTGGACAGTACATACTATACACAGGTGGTCGCAAGGGCAGCCGAATTTCACAATGTCACCTTACATTCGGAACCAATTGAGGATGACTTTCTCTTTAACACCCTATCCTCCACCCATAGCCAGTACCAAAGCCTTCCCATGCTCCCAGGAATGCTAAGACATTCAAAACAAATATTTCAGGATCCAGTTAAAGGCAGAGCCATAACTCCAAGGGTGGAGAAAAAATATAAGCCACCGCCAACAGATCCAATATATATTACAACACAACTAACACCAGACTCAGTAGTTGTGGGGGCAGCTCGTAAGAGAGCCAACTCTCATACCTCAGGCGACGCACCACCTCCAGACAAGGAGAGCCGCAAATTTGATGCTGCGGGAAAAAGGGTTGCATCACAAGCAGCAAATCCGTGGCGTATTGCCAATTCACAAGCACTTTTGCCAAGATACGACAGGGCTCATTGGGATGAAATGCAACATTTCATCGAACACTTACCCAAGGAGTTCCAAAAAAGAGCGCAACAGGTGGTGGAAGAGGGACAAAGTATCTCAAATAATCAGATACGGTCTTCCATGGATGCAGCAGATACAGCTGCAAGGACAATAAACACTGCAGTCCCAATACGAAGGCACGCATGGCTGCGCACTTCTGGGTTAAAACCGGAAATCCAACAAGCTGTGCTCAATATGCCATTTAATGAACAGCAATTGTTTGGGCCGGAAGTAGACACTGCCATTGAGAAACTCAAAAAGGACACCGATACAGCCAAAGCCATGGGCGCACTCTACTCCCCGCAGAGCAGAGGCACATTTCGGAAAACACCTTTTAGGGGAGGGTTTCGAGGTCAACCCACAGAAACCACAACCTCACAAACAAGGCCTACTTACCAGGGTCAATATCAGAGGGGAGGTTTTCGGGGGCAATATAGAGGGGGCCAGTTCCCAAAAAATTGAGGAAAATTCCAAGGCCCCAAAACCCCTCAAAATAAACAGTGACTCACAAGTCACACACCCCCATCACATAACACCTGTGGGGGGAAGACTAAGCCAATTTTACAAACTTTGGGAGGAAATAACAACAGACACTTGGGTCTTAGCAATTATCCAGCATGATTATTGCATAGAATTTCTAGAATTCCCTCCAAACGTCCCACCGAAAACACACAATGTCAAAACAACATATGGATCTTCGAGGACTAGAAGTTCAAGCATTGCTACAAAAGGACGCAATAGAATTAGTACCAAATCTAGAAAAAAACACAGGAGTTTACTCACTGTGCTTTCTAATACCCAAAAAGGACAAAACTCTGAGACCAATACTAGATCTCAGAACACTAAATACCTACATCAAATCAGACCACTTTCACATGGTCACGTTACAAGATGTAATCACACTGCTCAAACAGCAAGACTACATGACAACATTAGATCTAAAGGATGCGTATTTCCATATACCAATACATCCTTCACACAGGAAATACCTAAGGTTCATATTCCAAGGAATACATTACCAATTCAAAGTGTTGCCATTCGGAATAACCACTGCGCCAAGAGTTTTTACAAAATGCCTGGCAGTAGTAGCTGCACATATCAGAAGGCAGCAAATACATGTGTTCCCGTACTTAGACGACTGGTTAATCAAAGCCACCACGCTAAAACAGTGTTCACAGCACACAAAATATGTCATACAGACCCTTCACAAACTAGGTTTCTCCATCAACTACGCGAAGTCACACCTTTTGCCGTGTCAAACACAGCAATACTTAGGCGCGACAATCAACACAGCAAAAGGGATTGCCACTCCAAGTCCACAAAGAGTTCAAACATTTCACAAAATAATACAGGCCATGTATCCAACACAAAAGATACAAGTCAAAATGATAATGAAACTCCTAGGCATGATGTCTTCATGCATAGCCATTGTCCCAAACGCAAGATTGCACATGCGGCCCTTACAACAGTGCCTAGCATCACAATGGTCACAAGCACAGGGTCAACTTCTAGATCTGGTGTTGATAGACCGCCAAACATACATCTCGCTTCTATGGTGGAACAGTACAAATTTAAACCGAGGGCGGCCTTTCCAAGACCCAGTGCCACAATACGTCATAAGGACAGATGCTTCCATGACAGGGTGGGGAGCACACCTCAATCAACACAGCATCCAAGGACAATGGGACATACATCAGACAGTTGCACATAAATCACTTAGAACTGTTAGCAGTATTTCTGGCGCTGAAAGCATTTCAACCCATAATAACCCAAAAATACATTCTTGTCAAAACAGACAACATGACAACAATGTATTATCTAAACAAACAAGGAGGGACACACTCGACACAGCTGTGCCTCCTAACACAAAAAATATGGCATTGGGCGATTCACAACCACATTCGCCTAATAGCACAATTTATTCCAGGGATTCAGAACCAGTTGGCAGACAATCTCTCTCGAGATCACCAACAAACCCACGAATGGGAAATTCACCCCCAAATACTAAACAATTACTTTCAAATTTGGGGGGACACCTCAAATAGATCTATTTGCAACAAAAGAAAACTCAAAATGCCAAAACTTCGCATCCAGGTACCCACAAGATCAATCCCAAGGCAATTCTCTGTGGATGAACTGGTCAGGGATATTTGCGTATGCTTTTCCCCCTCCCCCTCTCCTTCCATATCTAGTAAGCAGGTGGAGTCAAAACAAACACAAACTCATACTAATAGCACCAACATGGGCAAGGCAACCTTGGTACACAACACTACTAGACCTTTCAGTAGTACCTCATGTCAAACTACCCAACAGACCAGATCTGTTAACACAACACAAACAACAGATCAGACATCCAAATCCAGCATCTTTGAATCTAGCAATTTGGCTCCTGAAATCCTAGAATTCGGACACTTAGACCTCACACAAGAATGTATGGAGGTCATAAGACAAGCTAGGAAACCTACCACTAGACACTGCTATGCAAATAAGTGGAAAATATGTGTGTATTACTGCCAGAATAATCAAATTCAGCCATTACACGCATCTCCAAAAGATATAGTAGGATATTTACTACATTTGCAAAAATCAAATCTAGCTTTCTCTTCCATAAAGATACATCTCACCGCAATATCAGCTTACCTACAAATTACTCATTCAACATCACTAATTAGAATACCAGTCATTAAAGCGTTTATGGAAGGCCTAAAGAGAATCATACCACCAAGAACACCACCTGTTCCTTCATGGAACCTCAACATTGTCTTAACAAGACTCATGGGTCCACCTTTCGAGCCCATGCATTTTTGTGAAATGCAATACTTAACGTGGAAAGTTGCATTTTTGATTGCCATCACATCTCTAAGAAGAGTGAGTGAGATTCAAGCACTTACCATACAAGAACCATTTATTCAAATACATAAAAATAAAGTAGTTCTAAGGACAAATCCAAAATTTTTACCAAAGGTTATCTCACCGTTCCACTTAAATCAAACAGTAGAATTACCAGTGTTCTTCCCACAGCCAGATTCTGTAGCTGAAAGAGCACTACATACATTAGACATCAAAAGAGCACTAATGTACTACATTGACAGGACAAAACTAATTAGAAAAACAAAACAACTATTTATTGCCTTTCAAAAACCTCATACAGGAAATCCAATTTCAAAACAAGGCATTGCTAGGTGGATAGTTAAGTGTATTCAAACCTGCTATCTTAAAGCAAAGAGAGAGCTGCCTATTACACCAAAGGCACACTCAACCAGAAAAAAAGGTGCTACCATGGCCTTTCTAGGAAATATTCCAATAAACGAAATATGTAAGGCAGCAACATGGTCTACGCCTCATACATTTACCAAGCACTACTGTGTAGATGTGTTAACTGCACAACAAGCCACAGTAGGTCAAGCTGCACTAAGAACATTATTTCAAACTACTTCAACTCCTACAGGCTGAACCACCGCTTTTGGGGAGATAACTTACTAGTCTATGCACAGCATGTGTATCTGCAGCTACACATGCCATTGAACGGAAAATGTCACTTACCCAGTGTACATCTGTTAGTGGCATTAGTCGCTGCAGATTCACATGCGCCCACCCGCCTCCCCGGGAGCCTGTAGCCGTTTAGAAGTAGATCTTGAACATTTGTACATTTGTAAATATATTACTTTAACCTTTATTATGTACATACGTATTCATTCCATTGCATGGGTACTATTACTAACATACACAACTCCTACCTCACCTTCTGCGGGGAAAACAATCTAAGATGGAGTCGACGCCCATGCGCAATGGAATCGAAATGGGAGGAGTCCCTCGGTCTTGTGACTCGAAAAGACTTCTTCGAACAAAAGCAACTTGTAACACTCCGAGCCCAACACCAGATGGCGGACTGTGCACAGCATGTGAATCTGCAGCAACTAATGCCACGAACAGATGTACACTGGGTAAGTGACCTATATATAGGCTATAGTAAAGTAAAATCGGGGAGGATGTGGGGAGTAAAGGTGGGGGGAAAAAGATGTGAAAGACAACAAGAGGGTAACAACCTCACCAAGGGAATTAACAGTAAATCAAAGTGGTTGCCTGATATCAGTCATACAGGACAGAGAAGAATCGGGCAACTCTTCACACTTCCATTGTATCTCAGTTCAGTATTGTAGCCAGCAGAGGAAATCATCATATCCTTGACGAGTAAGTGTGCGGGCCCCAGGGTCAGCGAAAAAGAAAGTCTTTCTGAATAGGAGACCCTAGGTGTGAGGAATTCCTATAGTTATAACATTTCTTTGTATCTCTGTCAGTCGCCGCTTCATCTCCTGAGTCACTGTGCTAATATTTGGGGGGGAAAAGGATCCAGTGATTGTCATAGTGCAGGTCATTCATTCGAGGCTGTCACCGTCTTTAAAGTAGGTTTTTGAAGCTGAGGGTCAGCAAGCAGCACCCTCATTGTGCCACTAAGGGGAGCCATGTGTTTCACATTCTTTAAAAGCCAGGAGACACACGTTTCATCCAGCTTTGCCATGAGTAATTCTAGCGTGAGGCGATCTGCCAAAAATAATTCATCGCTGTTGAAATCTCTTTCAATATTTGGGGTTGGGGGATTGAGTAGGGGAGGTGGAGGGGGGAACAACATGCGTGGATATCAAACAAGACGTTGACGATTACCTGGCTCTGGCATAGCTATACGTGAGAAGATGGATACTCCCTTAGGTGACATTGTGTGAACAGATGGAACTGGAAACGATTACAAGTACCTTTCTTTTTGTCACTTCTATCACAGCACAATACAGAGATGTTTCCTTCCCTTGTTGAAATTGTTTCAAATTATTTATATTGTTGAGTTGGTAAGGATAGAAGTGCTGCGCTTATGTAATGTGATGTATTTAGCATTTTATGGACTCCATTTAAGATCAAATGACACGAGACCCAGTTTTTCCTTGTGAAAATTACATATAACAAAATGGAAGTTACTGATTTATACAATTAAAAGTAAATGTGTGAATCGTCTTGGTAACTAGATCTCATCTGGAAGCTTGGCAGGGTTTAACTGTTTATTAGTTATCAACCACCTTTGTTGTAAAGCGAAGTGTACAATAGAGGGTTCAGTTAGATACATATCTCCTTCATGATCAAATGTTCCACACCATTCGTATTGCATTTGGAAAGTATTGTTCCTAGTTAAATATTGAAGCAGGCACTTGTATAATATCTCTGCATTTGTTCAAAGCTATCATAATCAATATGTTCTGTAAGAGTTTGCATTGTGTTGTGATGTAAGCAGCCATTCTTCTTGTGTATTAAAGCAAATGTTCTCATCAGCTGGACCAGTGCTAACTTTTGCTGCCATTCGGTTTAAAAATTTTAACAGCTGTCTTGTCTGTAGACAGTTCTACAGTAAGTCTGGATGGGAGGGAGAACGACGTAAAGTAAATAATTCCTGTTTATGTGGGCAATTATATTCAAATACAGTCAGCACTTCTCAGAAGTTTCATGTTCAGAGCACCTTTTTGTAAGACTATGTTCGATGGCATCTGTCGCTGTAGATACACATGGTCTGCATTAGCTCGCCATCTGGTGTTGGGTCGGAGTGTTACAAGTTGTTTTTCTTCGAAGAAGTGTTTTCGAGTCACTGGACCGAGTGGCTCCTCCTTCTGTGCTCATTGCGCATGGGCGTCGACTCCATCTTCGATTGTTTTCTTTCCGCCATCGGGTTCGGACGTGTTCCTGTCGCTCCGAGTTTCGGAACGGAAAGATAGCTGAAAACGGAAGATTTTCGACGGTATCGTTGCGATCCGGTTCGAGATAAACACATACGACAACGCATTGAACATCGAAGCGCTTCGGTGCCCTTCGGGGTAGATTTCGGCACACCGTCGGGGCCTAGTCGGCCCGACCACGTGGAGAACAACGCCGATGGAACGGACCCCGTTTCGATTCTGCCCTGAATGCCACAACAAATATCCTTATACGGACCAACACTCGGTCTGTAACCTGTGCCTGTCACCCGAGCACAGCGAAGAATCCTGTGAGGCCTGTCGGGCGTTCCGGTCCCGAAAAACTCTGCGCGACCGTCGAGCGAGAAGACTGCAGATGGCGTCCACGCCAAAAGAGCATCGACAGTTCGAGACAGAAGAGGAACAGGAGGAATCCTTTTCCATCCAGGATTCAGACTCCGACGAACTCGACCATCCAAAAACTGTGAGTAAGACGTCGAGATCAGAAATTAAAAAAGGCAAAAAGGCCCAGGGGACGCCACTGCCAACCGGCCATGGCTCAACCCAAATTCACGGTGACCAACAATCGGCACCGAAAAAGGCCCATTCAGTGTCGAGATCGTCCGACTCCGGTCGAGACACCGGCACGCAGCCTCCTCGGGACCGAGAGAGTGCTAAAGAGAAGCATCGACACCGAGAGTTCGGTGTCGACACGGATCGACGCCGAGACAGTGGCGCCGAAGATCATAGAGACCAAGATTTTTCGGCACAAAAGAAGAGGAAGGTTACCTCGGAGCCGAAAAAACAAACAACAGGGTTTTCGGAGCCGAAAAAAGCACCAACAGACCCAGTTTCAGGCTCCTATACTGAAGAACTTTCTATGTCTACACAAATGAAAAGACACAGATTCGAACAGGAACTGCAATCCACTGAAGTGGATCACACGCAGAAGCGTATCTTTATTCAGCAGGGGACAGGGAACATCAGTACCCTTCCACCTGTCAAAAGAAAGAGAACACTTCAGTTTGTAGCACGAGAGGCTCCTCAGCAACAAACAGCAAAGACGGTAACACCTCCTCCCTCGCGTCCACCTGTAACTCCGGCTTCACCAACTTACACCCCGTCACATTCGCCAGCTCACACCGCCATGAGCCACGACGACCAAGATCAAGACGCATGGGACTTGTACGATGCACCAGTGTCTGATAACAGCCCAGACACATACCCAACTAGGCCATCACCACCTGAGGACAGCACAGCCTATTCACAAGTGGTGGCTAGAGCAGCTCAGTTCCATAATGTGGAACTACACTCTGAACAAGTAGAGGATGACTTTTTATTTAACACCCTCTCCTCCACCCACAGCTCCTACCAAAGCCTGCCTATGCTCCCAGGCATGCTTCGCCATGCAAAGGAGATCTTCAAAGAGCCAGTCAAAAGCAGGGCAGTAACGCCTAGAGTGGACAAAAAATATAAGGCGCCTCCTACGGACCCTGTATTCATCACCTCTCAGCTGCCACCAGATTCTGTGGTGGTAGGGGCTGCCAGAAAACGGGCAAATTCACACACTTCTGGGGATGCACCTCCCCCAGATAAAGAAAGCAGAAAGTTTGATGCAGCCGGGAAGAGGGTCGCTGTCCAGGCAGCAAACCAGTGGCGCATCGCAAACTCACAAGCGCTGCTAGCGCGATACGACAGAGCCCACTGGGATGAGATGCAGCATCTCATTGAACATCTCCCAAAAGATCTACAAAAAAGAGCAAAACAGGTTGTTGAAGAAGGTCAAAACATTTCCAACAATCAAATACGCTCCTCTATGGATGCAGCAGACACAGCCGCAAGGACCATTAATACGTCGGTTACCATCCGTAGGCACGCATGTCTCAGAACGTCTGGATTCAAGCCGGAAATTCAGCAGGCAGTACTTAACATGCCAGTAAACAAAAAAATGCTGTTCGGTCCGGAGGTCGACACAGCCATAGAAAAGCTCAAAAAGGACACTGACACTGCCAAGGCCATGGGCGCACTCTACTCCCCGCAGAGCAGAGGATCTTATACCACCTTCCGCAAAACACCTTTTAGAGGAGGGTTTCGGGGTCAGGCCACACAAGCCAGTACCTCACAGTCCGCACCGTCCACCTACCAGGGACAGTACAGGGGAGGCTTTCGGGGCCAGTATAGAGGAGGGCAATTCCCTAGGAATAGAGGAAGATTTCAAAGCCCCAAAACCACTACCAACAAGCAGTGACTCACACGTCACTCACCCCCCCCACACAACACCAGTGGGGGGAAGGATAGGTCAATATTACGAAGCATGGGAGGAAATAACTACAGACACATGGGTCCTAGCAATTATCCAACATGGTTATTGCATAGAATTCCTGCAATTCCCTCCAGACATACCACCAAAATCACAAAATTTATCAAAACACCATTCACAGCTTCTAGAGATAGAAGTTCAAGCACTACTGCAAAAAAATGCAATAGAATTAGTACCAAGCACACAAATAAACAAAGGAGTTTATTCACTGTACTTCTTGATACCAAAAAAGGACAAAACACTGAGACCAATTCTGGACCTCAGAGTAGTAAACACATTCATCAAATCAGACCACTTTCACATGGTCACACTACAAGAAGTGTTACC
This sequence comes from Pleurodeles waltl, assembly GCF_031143425.1. NCBI lineage: Eukaryota > Metazoa > Chordata > Amphibia > Caudata > Salamandridae > Pleurodeles > Pleurodeles waltl. The sequence goes on from NC_090446.1 coordinate 408,800,336, forward strand.
ATTGCTCAAAAAACACAACTACATGACAACCCTAGACCTCAAAGACGCATATTTCCATATACCAATACATCAATCACACAGAAAATATCTAAGGTTTGTATTCAAAGGAATACATTACCAATTCAAAGTATTGCCTTTCGGTTTAACAACCGCTCCAAGGGTATTCACAAAATGCCTAGCAGTTGTCGCTGCACACATCAGAAGGCAGCAAATACATGTATTCCCGTATCTAGACGACTGGCTAATCAAAACCAGTTCGCTCACACAATGCTCAAACCACACAAATCAAGTCATACAAACCCTCTACAAACTAGGGTTCACCGTCAACTTTGCAAAATCCAACATTCAGCCAAGCAAAGTACAGCAATATCTAGGAGCCATAATAGACACGACAAAAGGAGTAGCAACGCCAACTCCACAAAGAATTCACAATTTCAACAGAGTCATTCAACACATGTCTCCAAATCAAACAATACAAGCAAGAACAATACTACAGCTCCTAGGCATGATGTCCTCATGCATAGCCATTGTCCCAAACGCAAGACTGCACATGAGGCCCTTACAACAATGCCTAGCCTCACAGTGGTCTCAAGCACAGGGTCATCTTCTAGATCTGGTGTTAATAGACCGCCAAACTTACCTCTCGCTTCTATGGTGGAACAGTATAAATTTAAACAAAGGGCGGCCTTTCCAAGACCCAGTGCCACAGTACGTAATAACAACAGATGCTTCCATGACAGGGTGGGGAGCACATCTCAATCAACACACCATAAGAGGACAATGGAACATACATCAAACAAAACTGCATATAAATCATCTAGAATTATTAGCAGTTTTTCAAGCACTAAAAGCTTTCCAACCAATCATAACCCACAAATACATCCTTGTCAAAACAGACAACATGACAACGATGTATTATCTAAACAAACAAGGAGGGACACATTCAACGCAGGTAAGCTTATTAGCTCAAAACATATGGAAGTGGGCAATCCGCCATCAAATTCGCCTCATAGCACAGTTTATTCCAGGGATCCAGAATCAACTGGCAGACAATCTCTCTCGAGATCACCAACAAGTCCACGAATGGGAAATCCACCCACAAATTCTGAACACCTACTTCACACTCTGGGGAACACCTCAGATAGACTTATTTGCAACAAAAGAGAACGCAAAATGCCAAAACTTCGCGTCCAGATACCCACACAAGCAATCCCAAGGCAATGCCCTATGGATGAACTGGTCAGGAATATTTGCTTACGCTTTTCCTCCTCTCCCTCTCCTCCCTTATCTAGTGAACAAATTGAGTCAAAACAAACTCAAACTCATTTTAATAGCACCAACGTGGGCAAGACAACCCTGGTACACAACACTGCTAGATCTTTCTGTAGTACCCCACATCAAACTGCCGAACAAACCAGATCTGTTAACGCAACACAACCAACAGATCAGACACCCAGATCCAGCATCGCTGAATCTAGCAATCTGGCTCCTGAAATCCTAGAATTCGGACACTTACAACTTAGCCAAGAGTGTATGGAGGTCATAAAGCAGGCCAGAAGGCCATCCACTAGACACTGCTACGCAAGTAAGTGGAAAAGATTTGTTTGTTACTGCCATCATAATCAGATACAACCACTAGACGCAACTCCAAAACATATAATAAATTACTTGCTCCATTTACAAAAAGCAAGGCTAGCCTTCTCTTCTATTAAAATACACCTTGCAGCAATATCTGCATACCTGCAGACTACCTATTCAACTTCCTTGTATAGGATACCAGTCATCAAAGCATTTATAGAAGGTCTTAAAAGAATTATACCACCAAGAACACCACCTGTTCCTTCATGGAACCTAAACGTGGTCCTAACAAGACTCATGGGCCCACCTTTCGAACCCATGCACTCTTGCGGAATACAATTCCTAACCTGGAAAGTTGCCTTTCTCATCGCCATTACATCTCTGAGAAGAGTAAGTGAAATTCAAGCGTTCACAACACAGGAACCTTTTATACAAATACATAAAAATAAGGTCGTCCTACGACCTAATCCAACATTTTTACCAAAAGTTATTTCACCGTTCCATCTAAATCAAACGGTAGAACTACCTGTTTTTTTCCCACAGCCAGATTCTGTGGCTGAAAGAGCACTACATACATTAGATGTCAAAAGAGCATTAATGTACTACATTGACAGAACAAAGAACATCAGAAAGACTAAACAGCAATTTATTGCATTCCAAAAACCTCATGCAGGTAACCCAATATCAAAACAAGGTATAGCCAGATGGATTGTTAAATGCATCCAAATCTGCTACCTTAAAGCAAAAAGACAACTGCCCATTACTCCCAAGGCACATTCAACCAGGAAAAAAGGTGCTTCAATGGCCTTTTTAGGAAACATCCCAATGCATGAAATATGTAAGGCAGCCACATGGTCTACGCCTCACACATTCACCAAACACTACTGTATAGATGTGCTATCCGCACAACAAGCCGCAGTAGGTCAAGCTGTATTAAGAACTCTATTTCAGACAACTTCTACTCCTACAGGCTAATCCACCGCTTATGGGGAAATAACTGCTTACTAGTCTATGCAGACCATGTGTATCTACAGCGACAGATGCCATCGAACTGAAAATGTCACTTACCCAGTGTACATCTGTTCGTGGCATCAGTCGCTGAGATTCACATGGGCCCACCCACCTCCCCGGAAACCTGTAGCAGTTCAGAAGTTACCTTCAATTTTATACATTTGTATATATATTATTTAAACCTTTAATAGGTACATACTTACACATTTCATTGCGCGGGCACTATTACTATAGTACAACTCCTACCTCACCCTCTGCGGGGAAAACAATCGAAGATGGAGTCGACGCCCATGCGCAATGAGCACAGAAGGAGGAGCCACTCGGTCCAGTGACTCGAAAACACTTCTTCGAAGAAAAACAACTTGTAACACTCCGACCCAACACCAGATGGCGAGCTAATGCAGACCATGTGAATCTCAGCGACTGATGCCACGAACAGATGTACACTGGGTAAGTGACATTTTCAATTTCTGGTGGAGTGCTATAAAAAGCCTTTGTGACTTCCTACAAGGCATTCCCACCAGTGAGGTGATATTCTAATTTCAACCGTCTATTTATTGTGCAAGATATGATAACTTTAAACCTCTTAATTGTATGCATAATCTGTGGCTCATTTGTTTAAAAATGCTTATGGGTAAGCAAAACGTTAAAAAGTGTGATGTGAGAGTAAAGGTAACCAATTCATGGGTAGGAAGCATTTGAGTGATCAAATACTATGACAGAAAATGAGTGAGGAAAGCAGTGATGGAGTCTACATATAGTCAGATTGAAATGTGTCTAGCGGATCTATAAGTAGACCAAATAGGTCATGGAGAAAATCCTTTAAGACTTGGCAGTGGCAGGAGCTTTTTGTAAATTTGATAATGGAGAGGGTGTGGAGGGGTCTGTGAGTAACAGATATAGCTAATGAGATACACCTGAACAGATGAGCCTGTCTGTTCAGAAAAAGTAATAGCAGGAGCCTCCAAATAACAGGTGACTACAGGGAGTGCAGAATTATTAGGCAAGTTGTATTTTTGAGGATTAATTTTATTATTGAACAACAACCATGTTCTAAATGAACCCAAAAAACTCATTAATATCAAAACTGAATATTTTTGGAAGTAGTTTTTAGTTTGTTTTTAGTTTTAGCTATGTTAGGGGGATATCTGTGTGTGCAGGTGACTATCACTGTGCATAATTATTAGGCAACTTAACAACAAAAAATATATACCCATTTCAATTATTTATCATTACCAGTGAAACCAATATAACATCTCAACATTCACAAATATGCATTTCTGACATTCAAAAACAAAACAAAAACAAATCAGTGACCAATAAAGCCACCTATCTTTGCAAGGACACTCAAAAGCCTGCCATCCATGGATTCTGTCAGTGTTTTGATCTGTTCACCATCAACATTGCGTGCAGCAGCAACCACAGCCTCCCAGACACTGTTCAGAGAGGTGTACTGTTTTCCCTCCTTGTAAATCTCACATTTGATGATGGACCACAGGTTCTCAATGGGGTTCAGATCAGGTGAACAAGGAGGCCATGTCATTAGATTTCCTTCTTTTATACCCTTTCTTGCCAGCCACGCTGTGGAGTACTTGGACGCGTGTGATGGAGCATTGTCCTGCATGAAAATCATGTTTTTCTTGAAGGATGCAGACTTCTTCCTGTACCACTGCTTGAAGAAGGTGTCTTCCAGGAACTGGCAGTAGGACTGGGAGTTGAGCTTGACTCCATCCTCAACCCGAAAAGGACCCACAAGCTCATCTTTGATGATACCAGCCCAAACCAGTACTCCACCTCCACCTTGCTGGCGTCTGAGTCGGACTGGAGCTCTCTGCCCTTTACCAATCCAGCCACGGGCCCATCCATCTGACCCATCAAGACTCACTCTCATTTCATCAGTCCATAAAACCTTAGAAAAATCAGTCTTGAGATATTTCTTGGCCCAGTCTTGACGTTTCAGCTTGTGTGTCTTGTTCAGTGGTGGTCGTCTTTCAGCCTTTCTTACCTTGGCCATGTCTCTGAGTATTGCACACATTGTGCTTTTGGGCACTCCAGTGATGTTGCAGCTCTGAAATATGGCCAAACTGGTGGCAAGTGGCATCGTGGCAGCTGCACGCTTGACTTTTCTCAGTTCATGGGCAGTTATTTTGCGCCTTGGTTTTTCCACACGCTTCTTGCGACCCTGTTGACTATTTTGAATGAAACGCTTGATTGTTCGATGATCACGCTTCAGAAGCTTTGCAATTTTAAGAGTGCTGCATCCCTCTGCAAGATATCTCACTATTTTTGACTTTTCTGAGCCTGTCAAGTCCTTCTTTTGACCCATTTTGCCAAAGGAAAGGAAGTTGCCTAATAATTATGCACACCTGATATAGGGTGTTGATGTCATTAGACCACACCCCTTCTCATTACAGAGATGCACATCACCTAATATGCTTAATTGGTAGTAGGCTTTCGAGCCTATACAGCTTGGAGTAAGACAACATGCATAAAGAGGATGATTTGGTCAAAATACTCATTTGCCTAATAATTCTGCACTCCCTGTAGTAACATGGAGCACCCGTTATTAGATGTTTTGCAATGGTTGGAGCTGTATTTCACATGTAAAAACCTGTACAAAAAAAGGGAATGTTTAAATGTAACTAATCACTCTTTGCAGTTGCTGAAGTATTGTCAGAGTGCCGCCTGTTGTCTTACACGTCTCAAGTTGCCATTAGAATGTCTTTCCTCTTCAGACTAATTAACATCATCCATGTACAGACACTAACACAGGTAAGCATGTGAAATGTATACAAAGGTTTCACTTTCATTTAGAATGTTTATCTACCAAATGAATGAAGATTACTTGCATGATTTCTTTCTCAGTTCGCTGTTCTCTGGTTTCTGGAAGAAAAAGCATTGACTTCCAAGTCATTTGCAATGTTCTCATCAGAACTGGAGCTCATCTCATAGATTAGGCTAATTAATTATGAATCATTAAATATACAGTAGACATATTGTTTTATTGTATCATCTGCCCTTGCCCAGAACCCACTGATACTGCTAGCAAAACTACCTTATTGTTACGCAATGATGTTGGTTAACAAGTTTTTGGCATGTCTTGTATCCTTATGGACCGAATAAAAAGCTCTACTGCAGGAACATGTTTTAGATTTGATTTTGAGGTTTGAATCTAATTTCACAATAAACGTTGTGGTGTGCTTCTAAAAATGAAACAAGGTAGTTTAATTGGAGATTAATACAAAGGGGGAACCAAAAGAGCAGTGGCAGTTGAGCAGTAAGAGGCAGTTAATATGGAAGCAGTCATCATAGTTGTAGGAAAGTGGCCTCTTTCTAGCTTGGTTACTGCCACATTTGGCCTGTTTGTCAGTGTGTTTGACCGTGTTCACTAGGATCCTGCTAACGAGGAACCCAGTGATTATGCTTTCTCCCCTAAATTTGGTTGCTAGTAACCTTTTCTCGCCACAATTGGCATACTGGTCCTCCCATATAAGTCCCTAGTATATGGTACTTAAGTACTCAGGGCATTAGGGTACCAGGGGATCCCTATGGGCTGCAGCAGTTATTTTGCCACCCATAGGGAGCCCATGCAAAGGGTTCTGCAGGACTACCATTACAGTCTGCATGAACCGGGTGCACACACCCGTTTTCACTACAGGTCACTACACCAGATCACGGTAAGTCACCCTTATGGTAGGCCATCCCAACCCAGGGGCAGGGTGCAGGTACCTTTGTGTGAGGGCACCCCTGCACTAGCAGAAGTTCCCCCACAAACTCCAGCCCCATTTTACTGGACTTCATGAGTGTGGGGACGGCTTTTTATTTGTGTACTGGACATAGGTCACTAACTATGTCCAGCTACAGAATGGTAACTTCGAACCTGGGCATGTTTGGTATCAAACATGTCCAAATAATACCCTAATACTGTTGCAAGTATTGGAAGTATGATTCCATGCACTCTGGAGGCTCCTTAAAGGACCTCCAGCATTGCTACCACCAGTCTTACAGGTTTCTGCCCTCCTGCTGCTTGATCTGATCAAGCACAGGAAGGCAGAACAAAGGATTTCCTTTGGGAGAGGAAGGTAACACCCTCTCCCTTTGGAAATAGGTGTGACTGGCTTGGGAGGGGGAGCCTCCCCAAGCCACTGGTTTGATTTGAAGGGCACATTTGGTGCCCGCCGTCAATAAGTCAATCCACATAATTTCAGGGACCCCCAGTCCCTGCTCTGGCGCGAAACATGACTGTTGAAACGGGAGTGGCCACTCCCCTATCCATCACCACCCCAGAGCTCCTCCAGAGGGTCCCTGGGTTCTGTCATTTGGATTCTAAGATTGGCAGGGAACTCTGAGACCATCTGAGTGGCCAGGCAGGTGACGTCAGAGCCTCCTGATAGGTGCTTACCTGGTTAGGTGACCAATCCCCCCTTCAGGGCTATTTAGGGTTCCTCTCTCTTGGGTGGGTCTTCAGATTCGGCTTACAAGATTCCAGCAGGATTCCTCTGCAACGTTTACTTCGACGTCTGGCCTCCGGAACTGCAACTAGAACCTTCAGGACCCGACAAGCTGCTTCCAAGAAGAAAGGACTCTTCTCTCGTAGGGAATTTCCATGTATAGTCATAAGCGTAGAATAATTCCCCGCCCGCCTGCGGGGACCCCGGAGCACTTTAAGGCAGAATGACATCTTCTTTGCAAGATGTAGGATCTATCCCTTTAGAGGAACACCAAATGCAGAATCGTTTCCACTTAAAGGAGTACGCCGAACGCGTAGACTGCCTCTTCGCCTCCTTTAAAATATCTATACAGTCCTGTGGCAGGTTGAGATGTCCATACTGGACTAGTTCAGGAGCCATGCTGCCAAATTCATCGATGAGAGTTTGGGATGTCTCATTTGTCCGCCGAACTTCGTCAGGAGGTCTGGCCTGCAGGGTAGCCTGAGATGGGGCTGGAGTGATCTCTGAAGAAGATCCGGGAACCACCACTGTCTCGGCCACTCCTGTGCAATGAGGATCATTGTGTCTGAAGTCATCGACAGTTTGAGAAGGACTGCTGGGATCAGCAGAATCGGTGGAAAGGCGTACAGAAATTTGTTGGACCAGTCTATCCACAGAGCATTGCCCTGCGACTGTGGGTGGTAAAATCTGGCGGTTAAGTCGCTGCATTTTCTGCTTTCTTTTGTGGCGAATAGGTCGATAGAAGGTGTGCCCCACAAGCGAAAAATGTCTTGAGTGACGTCTTCTTTGAGCACCCACTCGTGGTTCTCTTCTAGAACTCTGCTGAGGGCATCCGCTTGACTGTTCTGAACCCCTGGCAGATGGATAGCTACTATGCTCAATTTTCTGGCTAGGAGCCAGTGCCATATTGTCTGGGATTCCCGAGACAGGATTCTGGATCTGGTGCCCCCCTGTTTGTTCAGATAGAACATAGTGGTGGTATTGTCCGTCTGCACCAGTAAGTTGTCTGCTGTGATTGAGGGTAGGAACGCCTTGAAAGCTAAGTGTCCCGCTCGTAGCTCTAGGATATTGATGTGGTATAACTATTCCCTCTGTGTCCATCGGCCTTGTATTTGCAGGTGATCCATATGAGCTCCCCATCCGAGGAGAGAGGCGTCTGTCACAATAGTCTGCGTCGGAGGCTGTGCCCGGAATGGCGTCCCCTTTAGGAGGTTGGTTGGAGAGCACCAGCAAGTTAGATATCTGATTGCATGAGTGGAGAGGCGAATTCGATCTTCCCAGCTCCCCGACCACTGATTCCACTGGTCCTCCAGGCATTCCTGAAGTGGACGTATGTGGAGGCGAGCATTGGATGTCAGGTAAATGCAGGATGCCATGGATCCGAGAAGTGAGCACTGTTGGGTGACGCATTGATTGGAGATTCTGACACTTCCGGAGAATAGATAAGCGTTGTTCCTCCGAAGGACACACTTTTGCCTGCAGTGTGTCTATGGTAGCTCCTGAGTACTGTAGCCTCTGGACAGGTACTTTCGTTGACTTTTGAAAGTTGATATGAAGACCTAACCGGTACAGAAGGTCGCAGGTCATCTGGAAATGCCGTTTTGCTTCTGCATAAGTGGACGCTTTGATTAACCAGTCATCGAGATACTGGTATATGAAGATTCATGTCCGGAGGTGAGCTGCGACCACCGCCATGCACTTGGAAAAGGTCCTGGGAGCAGACTTGAGACCAAATGGCAGGACCGTGTACTGGAAGTGATCTTGACCTACCAGAAACCTCAGGAATTTCTGATGTTTCTTTGCAATGGGGATGTGGAAATACGCATTGCGTAGATCCACTGAGCAAAGCCAGTCTCCTTGTCGAATCTGAGGATATATCTGGTGTAAGGATAGCATCCTGAACTTCTCCTTTCGGATCCATTTGTTGGCCGTCTTGAGGTCTAGAATGGGTCTGAATTCATCTTTGTCCTTTTTTGGGATGAGAAAGTATTTTGAGTAGATACCCTTCCCCTGTTGGCTGAGGGGAACCGATTCCACTGCTCTCTTTTGGAGGAGGATGGAAACTTCCGCCTTTAGGAGATCGAGGTGTGCAGTCGGCTGCTTTGGCGGGATGGCCGGAGGTGGTGATGAGAATTAGAGACAATATCCTTTCTGTACAATGTCTAAGACCCAAGCGCCTGTTGTAATCTTTTGCCACTCTACCAGGCAATTGGTGACGCTTCCCCCCACCGGAGTGGTTAACGAAGTTGGGAGGAGGAAATTCTCAGGGCTTTGAGGTGGTGGGCTGTCGAGTGCTCTGAGTGGACTGATGGGCTGATCGTTCCCTCTGCACCTTACGCTGGTGCTGGTAGGGCCACTGGTACTGCTGGTGAGGCCTCGTAGGGGCCCATTGAGGAGCTTGAACCCTCTGCGTGGTGTAGCGGTGATGAAAAGGACGGAAGGACCTGCGTTGTTCTTTAGGCTTGTCCAATCCTACTGCCTTTAATGTGTCCACCTCCGCTTTCATTCGTGCCATTTCGTCATCTGCGTGCGATCCGAATAACGTGGATCCTGAAAATGGCAGATTTAAAAGCTTTTGCTGCGCATCCGGTTTTAATGACGTGAGCTGCAGCCACGAGTGCCTCCTTAGCGTCACACCATGACAGTACGCATGAGCTGAAAGCAGCGACGCATCCGGATCTTATTATTTGGTTGGAGACCATAGCGCCCTCTTTAGCTACTTCTAAAAAGTCCTCTCTATGGTCTCTTGGGAGATGTTCTGCGAACTGCAAGATGGAGTCCCACAAAGATCAATTGTACCTGCCCAAAAGGGCTGTGGCGCTCGCCGTTTTCATAGTGGACGCCGCCGAACCACAGACTTTACGACCTGTCGAGTCCAGTCGCCTACTCCCCTTATCTGGAGGAGAGGTGGCTGATGGAGAAGTAGCATGAGCCTTGTGTGCCACCAAAATAACAACTGAGTCCGGTGGCGGATCAGAGCGCAAGAAGAGCGGATCTTGCTCCGGAGGGTGATACTTCTTTTGCAGCCTGGACGGTGCAGGTCTTGTCACTGCCGGTGTGAGGAAGACCTCCATAGCGGGCTCCAGGAGACCCGGCACTAGGGGAAGCTAGGGTCTGGCAGCTGACCATTGTTGAAGTGTCTCAAAAATGACCGATGCCTATGGCGTAGGAGCAGCCATCGGTATACTTAGTTTCGACACCCCTCGGACTAGAACCTCATGGAAGGTGTTAATATCATCAACTTGTGAGGCCAGAGGAGGAGGAGAGTCAGACAACGTAGGTGAAAAGTCTCTGGTGGAGGACCAAGAGTCTGTCACGCTCCCTTGAACTTGATCTGCGCCTCGATCGGCGGTGTCATCTTGATCTGGAAGAGTCATGGCCACGGCATGAACGGTGGCACGATGCAGAGCACGGTCTAGGCGGTATACTAACCGGAACTTGAGGTGCCGGGAGTGGCGTTGGTTGTGGCACTTCCTGGCCCGTTCGCTGAGGCGGCGTTGCCGGAAGCTCTGGGGGAGGAGTCCGAGGTGGAGACGGACGAGAAGAAGGAGAGGAAGGCAGCAGCACTACTGAAGAAGAGTGCTCTGATGAGGAATAAATTCTCTGCCTCTTGTGACCCCTCGACGTCCTCCTCGACATTGATGGAGTCCTCGAAGTTGATCTCTCTCTCTGTCTCGATGTCGACGCTGTGTGAGGTGACGAGCCATGATGTCCACGTCAACCTCTCGACGTCGACCCCGCCGATCTGCTCCTCGACATCGTGCGTCTTGGGGTCTTCGACGTCGTACGATGCCTCGACGGACATGTCGGCGCCGTACCTCCTCTCGACGTCGACAGGGACCGATGTCATCTTCGCCCTGACGAGCGTCTCTCAGACCTCCCACGACCACTGGAGGCTGAGGTATGAGCCCTGGTGGAAGACTGACCTTCCCCTCGCTCAGAGGTTCCACTGGTTCCTTGGCGTCTTCTCTCTGCTCTCCCTTGAAGGCAAATTTTCTCTCTGTCACGTAAAGTGCACCTAGAGAACGTCTTGCAGATGTTGCAGGAGGCAGGAATGTGAGATGAGGGCAGACAAATACAGAGCTCATGAGGGTCTGTTTTAGCCTTTTTTCAGCCACATTTAGAGCACTTGTCAAACAAGGAAGGCAGTTTGGTGAAAAAAGCCTTAAACTTCTGTCAGAAACCTTGAAAATGTAGTAGAGAAAGACAAAAAACGTTGAATGAAGGCGTTTTTCTGAAGTTTTCTCTGACTTTTTGAAGGAAAAAACCTAAAAAGGTTGAGTTCAATGCTCCAGGGTCCTGTCAGCAGGTGCCGGAAAAAAGAACTGAGGTAACAGCCTCTCTCTAGACATGATGGGATACTGGAAGACTGGCTGTTCTTAAAGGCGCAGTATCCCTTTTCTTAATTTCTAATGGCAGCCTATGGACTACACTGTTCTGCACTTCTTTTTAGAGGTTTTGTGAAATAAAATAAGCTTTTGGAAGTAGTTGGTCTGGAAAATGGCTTTCATTTGGCAAACATTTAATATCTTTGCTTCCAGGACAATCTGAATGCAGGAGCTTGAACACTGTAGCCCTTCCAATAGGCTGCATGGGAACATTCTTAAGTGTTTTGACAAGTCTTCCTGAAGGGAGGCGAACAGGGACACTTAAGAAGTGATATTGGAAAAAGTGCTCCGGGGTCCTCGCGGGCGGGGAATTATTCTACGCTTATGACTATCATGGAAATACCCCTACGAGAGAACTGGAGTTACAGGTAAGAAACTATACCCCCAGCAACATTGTTTCTAGGGCTCCTGCCAGCTTTGCAACACTTTCCTAGCCGCGCATCCTCAGAAGACTGTAACTCTTCAGTCTGCGCAAGAAGAAGGAATCTCCCTTGGAGTGAAGGAGTCACTTACCTGCAACCGCAGGCACCTACAACAAGCAGCGACCGGCTGAGTGGATCCCCTCTCCTGCTGATCTGCATGGATCCTGCATCACGGGTGGTGGTCCGGAGTAGTCCTCTTGGTCCTCTCTGCCAGCTGTCCAACTTTGGTAAAGGTAAGCCTTTGCCTTCCCAAACTGGACTGAACCACGTGCACCGCGTCTCATGCAGCTGTACAGGCCTGTTTGCATCTCCTCCAAGGGATCTTAAGGCGACATGTAGCTCCAGCCCCCAGCACACCATCCTGCAAAGCACAGCCTCCTGCGTGATTCTCCTGCGGCTTGTGATCTAATTCTTTAGTGCTGCGTGGGCTCCTTCTGAAACTCCTGTGTCCTCGTCCTGGTGGACTCCTGTGGGTGCTGCCTCTGCTCCTGTGGACTCTCTACGATACTGAGGGTCCCTTGTGACTCCCCCTCCTGGGTTGAGTCCTCCTGAGCCTTGCTGGCCCCCGGCAGTACCTCTTTTCCACTAACCACGAGTTTGCCTTTGCCAAGGCTTGTTGGGTATTGGTGCAGGATTTCCACCATCTGCAATCTTTCTTCCGGCGTGGGACACCTTCTGCATCCATCTGGAGCTCTTCTCCTGCTCCTGGGCTGCAGTGCTGACCTTTTCTTCCGAATAGTCGACCAACTCCTGCATCCACAGCTGGGTGGGTAGTACCTCCTTGTAGGAAGTTGGCTCTGTCTATACTATTCCAAAGTGGGAGATAGTGTGCACAGAGTCCAAGGATTCCCCTTAGAGGTAAGATAGTGGCAAAATTAGATGATTCTAAGGCTCTATTTTGTGGTAGTGTGGTCGAGCAGTAGGCTTATCAGAGGGTAGTGTTAAGCATTTGTTGTACATACACAGGCAATAAATGAGGAACATACACTCCAAGACTTACTCCAGACCAATAGGTTTTTATATAGAAAAATATCCTTTCTTATTTTATTTTTTAAGAACCACAGGTTCAAGATTTGAAGTAAATACTTAAAATGCAAGGTACTCCACACAGGTAAGTTAGGAACTTTGAATAGCAATATCGTATACAGTCTTTGTTAAAATGGCAATAAGCTATTTTAAAAGTGGACACAGTGCAAAAATCAACGGTTCCTGGGGGAGCTAAGTAAAGGTTAGATTGTGAGGTAAGTAATACACTTACAAGTCTCAGTTCCTGAGCATAGGCAGCCCACCGTTGGGGGTTCAAGGCAACCCCAAATTTACCACACCAGCAGCTCAGGGCCAGTCAGGTGCAGAGGTCAAAGAGGTGCCCAAAACACATAGGTGCCTATGGAGAAAAGGGATGCTCTGGTTCCAGTCTGCCAGCAGGTAAGTACCCTTGTCCTCGGGGGGGCAGACCAGGGGCGTTTTGTATAGCAGTGGGGGGGACACAAGTAGGCACACAACACAACACACACAGGGGCGGCTGGGTGCAGTGTGCAAAGCAGGCGTTGGGTTTTAGATTGGATTCAATGGAGGGACCCGGGGGTCACTCTAGCATTGCAGGCAGGCACAGGGTGGGCTTCTCGGGACAGCCACCACCTGGGCTAGGCAGAGGGTCACCTGGGGGTCAGTCCTGCACTGAGGTTCAGTTCCTTCAGGTCCTGGGGTCTGCGGGTGCAGTCCTTGTTCCAGGCGTCGGGTCTTTTGTTCCAGGCAGTCACGGTCAGGGTCAGCCTCTGGATTCTCTCTGCAGGTGTCGCTGTGGTGGCTCAGGGGGGTCGTCTCTGGCTACTTACGGGGTCACAGTCACTGGGGAGTCCTTCCTGTGGGATTTGTTCTCTGGATCTCGAGCCGGGGGCGTCGGGTGCTGAGTGGGAAGTCTCATGCTTCCGGCAGGAAGAGTGAAGTTTTTAAAGCTGTAGAAAAGTTGCAAGTTTGTTGCAGATTGTTGAGCAGAGCCGCTGCTCACGGGAGTTTCTTGGTCTTGGGGGTCAGGGCAGTCCTCTGAGGCTTCAGAGGTTGCTGGTCCCTGTTTGATGCGTCGCTGGTTGCAGGTTTTCGACTCTGGAGACAGGCCGTTATGGCTGGGGCAGCCAAAGCAGTTGTCGTCCATCATCTCCGCATGCTTGTAGGTCAGCAGTCCTTCTTTATAGTTCAGGTTGCAGGAATCTGATTTCCTGGGTTCTGGGGTGCCACTAAATACTAGATTTAGGGGTGTGTTTAGGTCTGGGAGGGCAGTAGCCAGTGGCTACTGTCCTGGAGGGTGGCTACACCCTCTTTGTGCCCCCTCCCTGTGGGGAGGGGGCACATCCCTAATCGTATTGGGGGAATCCTCCAAAACTAAGATGGAGGATTTCTAAAGGCAGGGGTCACCTCAGCTCAGGGCACCCTAGAGGCTGTCCTGACTGGTGGGTGACTCCTCCTTGTTTTCCTTATAATCTCCTCCAGCCTTGCCGCCAAAAGTTGGGGCAGTGGCCGGAGGGGCAGGCATCTCCACTAGCTGGGACGCCCTGGGGCACTTTAGCATAGGGGGTGAGCCTTTGAGGCTCACTGCCAGGTGTTACAGTTCCTGCAGGGGGAGGTGTGAAGCACCTCCACCCAGTGCAGGCTTTGTTCCTCGCCACAGAGTGACAAAGGCACTCTCCCCATGTGGCCAGCAACATGTCTGGTGTGCGGCAGGCTGGCAGAAACTGGTCAGCCCTACACTAGAAGTCGGGTTGGTATTTAGGGGGCATCTCTAAAATGCACTCTGGGTGCATGTTACAATAAATTGCACACTGGCATCAGTGTGCATTTATTGTGCTGAGAGGTTTGATACCAAACTTCCCAGATTTCAGTGTAGCCATTATGGAACTGTGGAGTTCATGTTTGACAAACTCCCAGACCATATACTCTTATGGCTACCCTGCACTTAATGTCTAAGGTTTTGCTTAGACACTGTAGGGCATAGTGCGCATGCACATATGCCCTCACCTGTGGTATAGTGCACCCTGCCTTAGAGCTGTAAGGCCTGCTAGAGGGGTGACTAAGCTATGCCACAGTGTGAGGTTGGCATGGCACCCTGAAGGGAGTGCCATGTTGACTTAGTCCTTTACTCCCCACCAGCACACACATGCTGTGAGGCAGTGTGTATGTGCTGAGTGAGGGGTCCCCAGGGTGGCATAAGACATGCTGCAGCTCTTAGAGACCTTCCTTGGCATCAGGGCCCTTGGTACCAGGGGTACCAGTTACAAGGGACTTAACTGAGTGCCAGGGCTGTGCCAATTGTGGAAGCAAAGGTACAGTTTAGAAAAATAACACTGGTTCTGGGGCCTGGTTAGCAGGGTCCCAGCACACGTTCAATCAAAAGTTAGCATCAGCAAAGGCAAAAAGTCGGGGTAATCATGCCAAGGAGGCATTTCCTTACACTCCTACTCCTCCTGAACTCCACTGTGACTCTTGGACTTGGTCCCCTCTCTCCACAGGCCTTCTTTACTCAGGAATCCATCACTGGTTTTCTTGCAGTCTTCTCTAGGTGTCTTCTTTTCCTTTTTTCCCTCTTTTTAGGTGATTTGGGGAAAATCCAGTGTTACTCCTGCATTCCTGGTCGCTGGGGGGTACTGTGTTACTTACCTTTGTGGTTCTCTAGTACTCCCAGCTCCCCTATACACATTTGACTTACCTAGGCGGGGGTACCTTGTTCACATTCCATTTTTTTCTATATGGTTTGTGCTCCCCCTAGGGTCCCTATTGGTTATTACTGTTTGCACTGTTTTCGAACCTTTTCTATTCCTATTTCTGATTGCTAGTGTATATATTTCGTGTATTACTTACCTCCTAAGGGTGGGTCACCTGTCTAGTAATTTGTGGTGATTTGTTCCAAAAATAAAGTACCTTTATTTTTGTACAACTGAGTGTTTTCTTTCATGTGTGCAAGTACTGTATGACTACAGTGGTATTGCATGAGCTTTGCAGGTCTCCTAGATCAGCCTTGGCTGCTCATCCACAGCTACCTCTAGAGAGCCTGGCTTCTAGACACTGCCTACACTTCACTATGAGGGGATACCTGGACCTGGTGTAAGTACCATAGTTAACCACCACACACAAGGCCAGCTTTTCCTGCAGTAGTTAAGGACATATTGAACATTGTAAGGTGTGTGTGCAGGAAGACCAGTTTAGCTGAACAGGAATAATTTGGAATAAACCTGAGTGAAGATGTGTTTGAATTGAATGGTTTTTATATAGGTTATATAGGTAAATACTCCTGCCTGAAAGAAAGAGCAGTTGTTTTTTTTAAATGAGTGACTTGTTTTAAATAATGTTTTCATTGTTTTTCCTGATTTTTTTTTTTTTTTTTTTTTTTTCCCCAAACAACATAAAGCATATAAATTCCAGTACATGACATCCCATAAAAAAATTGATCACCCTATAACACATACAGGATAGGGGAGTTTACCTTGATTAGCATCAAAACAATCTGTAAGTGCAGTGCTTTCAACAATGAGCGTGTATTAAATATTTATTCTGTACCTTCAACCTGCCAGAAAGTGAAAAGCGTAAATAAAACATTGAGTAAAAAAGAAGGCATTAGGTCACCCAAATATATAAAGGAAAGGAAGAGAAAGAGGGTAGTATATTAAACAATTGAACAATCCTGATTGCAACAGTGCCTCCGTCTTACTACTAACATGCCTTACTAACAACCTAAATTCGTATGTGGGGTGAAGATGGAGCACTTGTGATTACCTGAGAGCATGAACCATAAATATACAGCAAGAATATCAGCTCTCTTCCCCCCCCCCCCCCCCCACCCCCCCATTACGATTACACAGTACTGTTGTGCCTCTTGCATATACAGCCTACCTAGTCACATGTAGAGATTATTCATTTATTTGGTTTATATGTTCTGAATGGTCTGGTGCCAGACTTCTCCAGTTAAGTGTCCCACTACGAGAAGCACACCCACCCCCCGCCAGAGGGATGTGACATTACACTACTCCCCACCTGCGACTATTTGAACACCTCTTCCCACCTGTCCCTAAGGGAGGGCATGATTGTCGACTTCTATGCCATGACAATACACTGTTTCTCCAACAGCATAGCCAAATCTATAAAAGAGCATACATATTAGAATGGCTTCAGACGAGTCCCACAGGCATGCTCAGTTCCTTCTGCACAACCCAGTCACTTTCGTCAGACCATGTAGGATTTCATCTCAGTACAAAGAGACAGTAGAGCATCACCACATCATGTGTAGATAATCTGCTTAATTTTAATTACTGTTGGTCTCTATATGGTGCACTAAAAAGTAGTGCACTGTTCAGAGTCCAGTGGATCCCCAATTGGTTTACAAAGGCAAAAGTAGATAGTACTAACATTCTACTTTGTGGTAGTGTGGGCAAGCAGTTAGCCTTATCAGAGGGTAGTGCTAAGCACTTGTTGTACTCACAGAAGCAATAAATGAGACCTACACTCAAAAAATGAATCTGAGACCAATTTAGAAAAATAACTATTCTTTTTATATATATTTTGAAATCAGGAACTTTGTTACCAGTTGCAAAAGGTAGGAAAACAAGTTTGGCAAACAGGTACTTTTACTCTTCAGTGTCCTTGGGCTTCTAAGGTCATTGGTTTCTGAGTTCTTGAGTTGAGGGGTGGCGCCTAAATACTCAGTTTATGGGTGTTCCCCGGAGTCCCAGGTGACAGTCAATATGTTGCCCACGTTTAGGGTGACTACTCCCTTTCTATGCCCACTTCTGTGGGGAAGTGGGCATAACCCTGACCCTAGAGATCTAGTTCCCTCCAAAACAAGATGGAGGATTTAAAAAAGTGGTGTGCACTTCAGCTTGTCCACCTAAGGGGTGGGACTGGCATGATGTGGGCACACCTCCTAATCTGATTTTTCCACCTGTCTTGCTGCTAAGGAGTGGTGTCAGGACAGAGGAGTTGGTCATCTCCACCATCTGGAGAGACCTGGGTTGCTTTACAAAGACATCTAGGCCTTTGAAGCTTCCTGCCTTGGAATGTCCATCCTGCCTGGAAGAGTTGTCACCATCCCCACCCAGTGTAGGCTTTTGTCTCTGGCCTCCGAGAGCGCTGACCCTCACGTCAGGGGGTCAGAAACGTGGCTAAGGTGGCTGAACTATTCAGGACCAGTCAGTCAGCACAATAGAAGCTGGTAGGTTTTAGGGGGGCACCTCCTAAGGCATCAGTGTGGGTTCACCAATAGGAAATGATCTGATAGAGACTTCTAGTTTCAGATTGTAGGAAAGTACCCCTTTTTGGCATGGTTACCTCCACTTTTTTCCTGCTGTCAGTGTGTTTTGACTGTGTTCGCTGGGATCCTGCTAACCAGTACCCCACTGACTCTGCTCTCTCCCTCTAAATTTGGTTGCTGGGCCTCCACACACCCCACATTTGGCATACTGGTGCCCCCATATAAATCCCTAAGGTAGGAAGCTGGCCTGGTTTGTGGTGAGTACCTAAGGTATTATCACCTTATACCAGGTCCAGGTATCCCCTGGTGGATTTGGGGAGAACCAGTTACTTACCTCTTTTCTCATGGTCGCTGGGGGACACTCTGGTACTTACCTTGTGGATTTCCTAGTTCCTCCTGTTCCCCTCTACCGATTCAAGCTCCTTGGGTGCGGGCCCAACTTTTGCATTCTACTTTCTTAGGCCTTCAGTATTGCCTATTGCTTTCACTGCTTTCTATTGCATTCTATGCTAATTCCTGACTGCTACTCTATATATAATTGTGTGTTTTACTTACCTCACTTTGGGTACTGCCTATATAATATTTTAGTATGTGTGTCACTAAAATAAAGTAACTTTATTTTTGTAACACTGTATGGTTTTTCATGTGTGTAAGTGCTTTGTGACTACAGTGGTACTGCAAAAGCTTTGCATGTCTCCTAGGTAAGTCTTGGCTGCTCATCCACAGCTACCTCTAGAGAGCCTGGCTTCCTAGACACTGAGTACACCTCACTACTAGGGGATACCTTGATCTGGTATAAGGTGATAATATCATAGGCACTCACCACACCTCGCCAGCTTCCTACACAGATTCCTTACTGTAGAATTTCCCCCAGGCGTCCGACTGGATCAGGGATTTATTATTCAAGCAGTACCCTTGCGCGCCATCAGGTGGCGTCGGTCGGCTCCGCGTGTGTTGTGGGCATCGCAGTCGTATAGTGGTGCCACCCCGGCACTCTGTCAGTTCTTTCTTTCTGTGCCACGTGCAGGTCTGGAAAAGAGCTACCCTTAGTCTTTTTTTTTGACTAGCTATGACCTATTTGTCATTTTTTACTTTTTGGTGCATCTAGGGATGTCACAGAAGACCAGGTTCAAACCGTGTGACTCCTGTCACCGAATGATGTCTCAGTGACGGATCTGCACCTCATGTGCTTGTGGTGTCTGGAGAGTGACCAAGACTGGAAGTCGGGCTCCAAAGTGCTGGGCCATTAACCCGAAGGCTTTGAGGGAGCGGTCCCTGAAGCTCATGGCGGCCCAGTGAAAAACTCTGCATTGCTCCCGGTCTCGTTCAAGAGGAAGGTCACGAGACCGCTCGCGGCTTTATCACCACTCTTCATCGTACCATTCAAAATCTTCGAGACACTCTGATCATAAAACAAAGGCGGACAAAAGTTCTTCGACTTGGCGCCGTTGCTCAGCCAACTTGACACGAGAAGAGCGTCGACATTCTAGGCTTCCATCTGCGGAGCCTACTTCTGGGTCCGCTTTGCACCTCCCTGACTTCTCGGGATCTGGAGACACCCTTGCCCAGCTGAAAGAGATTTGAGGCTATGCATCTCATCTTTGGGCAGACCTAATCCTGTGCGGCACCTTTTGGGCCCGAGAGATCGGATGAGGGCCCCTCCGGTTCTGTGCCAGCTGCTTCTGCTCTGGCCACTGAGGGCCCCTCTGGATCTGTTCTTGGATCCGTGCCTATGGTGGTCGTGCCAACGTGACCTTCCCTGGTAAAGACGTTGGTGCTCCCAAAGCCAGTTGGGCTTATAATCTTATAATCAACTTTGACCCAATCCTGATTCCTGGCGACCCGGAGCCCCAGGTTGGATTCTGACCCTTTTTACTGTGGGTATGGGGAAGGTTTGGAGGAGTTGTTCGACCCTCTGGAATACCAGCTAGACAACCCTGAATTGGACTGGGCACAAGAGTTGGGCGAGGCTAGTGTTCTGGATTCTTCTCCAGACGCTGGCATGATTTCTCCCCCTACCATAGCTATTGCGGATGGAGCGTCATATTCTATGGTGATCAGCAGGGCAGCTGAGATCCTCGGCCGCAAGCTTCTTTCTGTGGCGTTCAGGACTAAACTCCTGACTGAAGTACTTCAACATGGGGCTTCCACTTCAGAACCCCTTCTACCCTTCAATGAAACCTTTACGGTTGTCCTTCTGGGTACCTGGTACAGACCCCGCACAGGGGCTCCTGTGAATAGGACAATCGACTGCCACCATCAGCCTGTGCTGAACGACCCTAAATTCCTGTCTCAACACACTATGCCTGAAAGCCTTGTCATTCAGGATTCTTCCTCATCTGATGCATTCCCATCCGCACCCCCGTATAGGGAATCAAAAAGACTGGACAAGCGTGGGAAGGAAATGTTTCCTTCTTCCAGTCTGGCATTGTGGTCTGTGAACACCGCATGCCTCTTGATCCGCTTCACCATGCCTTATGAGATGCTTCTGTACAGGTGTTGCCGCAGGTCTCTGAGGAGGCCCGGTCCATCATTTGCTAAGCTGTTGATGATGGAAGGAGTGCGGCCAGGTTCATGATCCGTTGTAGGCTGGACATGACCGAATCACTGGGTGGATCATTTACGTCGACGGTGCCCTTAAGGCCTGGGTAAAGACGTCTGGCTTTTCGGGAGATGTCTAACAGTCTCTCATGGACATGCCCTTCGATGGCAAATGTCTCCTCGGAGATAAAGCGGACTCAGCGCTCAAGTGTTTTAAGGAGTCTCGGGCTACGGCTCAATCCCTTGGCCTGGCACCAGCCCCTTGCCCAGCACAGTCTGCTTTTTGCCCCGTTCGTGGCCCCGGAAGGGGCTCCCTATGACATCCTTTCCCTACCAGCCACCGAGCAGCCCATGCTACTAAGCCACTGAATAGCAATGGACTCGGAATCCCACGGGCTCGTGGGTCAGGGAGCCAGAGGTCTGTGCAATTCACCTCCACCCCAGCTGCAGCCTCCAAACCCTCCTAGTCAGTCGCAACAATTCAAACCAGTTGGTGTCAGGATCCCCAATCACCTGCCCCACTGGGAGTCCATGACGATGGACAGGTAAGTTTTCCAAATAGTCCAAAGGGGCTACTCCCTCCCCTTCAATACTACACCTCCGCCCATGCCACCATCTTAAAACTGGTTAGCGGAGTATCATTTGGCACTGCTCTGCAAGGAAGTTGCGGTTCTCTTGGCCAAGGGAGCCATAGAGAGGGTCTCTGCGCCAGAAGTAGATCATGGTGGTTATTCCGGCTAGTTTTTGGTGCCCAAGAAGGACAAGGGCCTTCACCCCATCTTAGACCTGTGGGCCCTCAGTCTCTTCTTCTGGAAGGAGAAGTTCAAAATGCTCACCCTGGCTCAGGCCCTGGGTGCCCTGGAGACTGAATGGTAGCATTGGACTTGCACCATGCCTACTTCCACATACCGGTCCTGCCTGCCCGCAGACTTTACTTGCGATTCGGGTAGGTCACAAGCACTTTCAATTTACCGTGTTCCCCTTCGGCTTCACTAGCTCCTCTTGGGTGTTTACGAAAGTGATGGCGGTGGTCGCAGCACATCTGCGGAGGTTAGGGGTTTCTGTTAAAGGTGAGCACACCCCAGACTCTCGTTTCACACCTTCGGACTACGGCAAACATTCAGCATTTGCTGGGGTACACTATAACGTGCCAAAGTCACACCTGACACACTCAGATGCCCCCTCACCCCCCCTCCCCCTTTCATAGGAGCTGTTCTGGACACAGTGCAATTTCAGACTAATCCTCAGGAAAAGCAAGTCCATGTTACTCAGGCTATGATACCGATGTTTCAGCCTCTATCCTGGATTTCGGTGAGAATGACTCTGAGGCTGCTGGGCCTCCCGCATCCTGCTAATGACACATGCCAGATGACATATGCGGGTTCTGCAGTGGGAGCTGAAGTTCCAGTGGGCACAGCATCAGGGGATTCCTTCTAACAGGGTATAGATCTCGGAGGGAGCTGCGCAAGATCTGCCGTGGTGGCATTCGAATCCGGATTGGGTCAACAGCAGATCCCTCTCCCTTCCCCAGCCAGATCTCACTGTAGTGACAGATGCATCTTTCCTAGGATGGGGCGGCCACATGGGAGAGGCTGAGATTAGAGGTCTCTGGTCTCTGGCTGAGTCCGGATTCCATATCTATCTGTTGGAGCTTAGAGCGATCAGGCTTGCATTGAACGCATTATTTCCTTCTCTTAAAGGGAAAGTGGTGTAGGTGTTCATGGACCACATCACCGCCATGTGGTACTGCAATAAGCAGGGCAAAGTGGGGTCGTGGACCCTTTGTCAAGAAGCTCTTCGCCTCTGGACGTGGCTAGAACACCAGGGCATAATCCTGGTGGTTCAATATCTGGTGGGCTCTCTGAACGCCAAAGAAGACTAACTCAGCCGTCAATGTGTGATCGATTATGAATTGCCTTGTTGCACAAGGTCTCTTTCAGCAGTAGGCGAGCCTTGGTTAGGTCTGTTTGCCTCTGCAGAGAACGTGCAATGTCAGCTGTTTTGCGTGTTGGAGTTTCCAAGGTGGCACTCGCTCGGTGACGCTTTTCGTCTCAAGTGGAACTCTGGCCTCCTTTACGCTTTCCCGCCAATACCACTTCTGCCCAGAGTTCTGAAGATCAGGAACGACCGGGCCCAAGTAATCCTTGTAGATCCGGACTGTGCTTAAAGACTATGTTATCCCGAGCTACTGAGCAAGGCCATGGATCTTCCAATCAGACTGCCCCTTTGGGAGGATCTTCTGTCGCGGAAGTAGGGGACTGTTTTCCACCCGAACCTGTCCAGTCTCCGCCTTCTTGCATGGAGATTGAGCGGCGGCAGTTGACAGCTTTCAACCTTCTGTCTGAAGTCTGTAATGTTATCTTGGCAGCCAGGCATCCCTCCACCAAAATGGTATACGCCTGTCGTTGGCACATATTTGTGTCATGGTGTGCCAACAAATCTATTGATTCCCTTTCTGCACCTTCCTCTGAGCTTCTACTGTTCATCCTTTCTCTTGCCCAACATGGCTCTGCCTTGGTCACCCTTAAAGAATACTTGAAGGAAAGTCCCTTGTAAATGGTACCCCTGGTACCAAGGGCCCTGTGACCAGGGAAGGGCTCTAAGGGCCGCAGCATGTATTATGCCTCCTTGGGGACCCCTCACTCAGCACATGCACACTGCCTCACAGCTTGTGTATGCTGGTGGGGAGAAAAAGACTAAGTCGACATGGCACTTCCCTCAGGGTGCCATGCCCACAACCCACTGCCTGTGGCATAGGTCGGTCACCCCTCTAGCAGGCCTTACAGCTCTAAGGCAGGGTGCACTATACCACAGGTGAGGGCATAGTTTCATGAGCACTATACCCCTACGGTGTCTAAGCCAAGTTTTAGACATTGTAAGTGCAGGGTAGCCAGAAAGAGTATATGGTTTGGGAGTTTTTCAAATACGAACTCCACAGTTCCATAATGGCTACACTGATTACTGGGAAGTTTGGTAACAAACTTCTCAGCACAATAAATCGACACTGCTGCCAGTTTGGGATTTATCGAGAACTGCACACAGAGGGCAACTTAGAGATGCCCCCAGTATACCAGCCCAACTACTAGTTCTAGGCTGACCAGTTTCTGCCACCCTGCTACATCCAGACGGGTTTCAGGCCATATGGGTTTCAGGCCATATGGGGTGAAAGCCTTTGTCACTCGGTGGCCAGGAAGAAAGCCTGTACTGGGTGGAGGTGCTTTACACCTCCCCCTGCAGGAACTGTAACACCTAGCAGTGAGCCTCAAAGGCTCAAGCCTGGTATTACAGCGCCCTAGGGCACTCCACCTAATGGATATGCCCGCCCCTTCAGACACAGCCCCCACATTTTGTGGAAAGTCCAGAGGAGATAATGAGAAAAACAAGGAGGAGTAACCCACCAGTCAGGACAGCCCCTAAGGTGTCCTGAGCGGAGATGACCCCTGCCTTAGGAAATCCTCCATCTTGTTTTGGAGGATTCCCCCAATAGGATTAGGGATGTGCCCCCCTCCTCACAGGAAGGAAGCACAAAGAGGGTGTAGCCACCCTCCAGGACAGTAGCTATTGGCTACTGCCCCCCAGACCTAAACACACCCCTACATTCAGTATTTAGGGGCGACCCTGAGCCCAGGAAATCAGAATCCTGCAACCTGAAACAAGGAGGACTGCAAACCTGAAAGCCCTGCAGAGACGACGGAGACAAGAGCCTCAAAAGCTCAAGCCTGGTGTTACAACGCCCCATGGCACTCCAGCTAGTGGAGATGCCCGCCTCCCGGATTCAGCCAACAATTTGGCAGAAAGTCCAGAGGAGATAATGAGAAAAACAAGGAGAACTCACCCTCCAGCCAGGACAGCCCCTAAGGTGTCCTGAGCTGAGGTAACCCCTTCCTTAGAAAATCCTCTATCTTGCTTTGGAGGATTTAGCCCAATAGGATTAGGGATGCGCCCAACTCCCCCAAAGGGAGAAGGCACAAGGAAGGTGTAGCCACCCACAGGGACAGTAGCCATTGGCTACTGCCCTCCAGACCTAAACACCCCCCTAAATCTAGTGTTTAGGGTCGCCCCTGAACCCAGGAAATCGGATTCCTGACGACCTAACAAGAAGGACTGCTGACCTGAAAACCCCGTAGAGAGGAAGGAGACAACAACTGCTTTGGCCCCAGCCCTACCGGCCTGTCTCCAGATTCAAGGAACCTGCAACGACAACGCATCCAGCAGGCCATCGACCTTTGCCGACTCAGAGGCCTGATCTACAACCCAAAGGACCAAGAAACTCTGGTGGACAGTGGCTCTGTCCAAAACAGCCAAGAAGAAACCATCTTAAAAGGGACTCCCACCTCACTCCTGAAGCGCGAGTCCCCAACACTCTGCACCGGACGCCCCTGGCCTATGTCCATAGAAACCACACTGCAGCAAGGAACCCCAGGTGACTCTCAGCTTGTCCACCCTGAGATGACATCCCTGCACCCCCACAGCGACGCCTGCAAAGAGAATCCAGAGGATCCCCCTGACCGCGTAACCCAGTAACAAAGAACCTGACCTGGAAGAAGCACTGCATCCGCAGCCACAAGACCCGAGAGGAACTAACTACCGGTGCAGGAGTGACCAGCAGGCAGACCTCATCTTTGCCAAGTCAGTGGCTGGCCTGAGAAGCCCCCCTGTGCCCTGCTTGCATCGCTAGAGTGACCCCTGGGTCCCTCCATTGATTTCAATACAAAACCTGACGCCTTGTTCACACACTGCACCCGGTCGCCCCTGTGCTGCTGAGAGTGTATTTTGTGTGCCTGTTTGGGCTCCCCCAGTGCTCTACAAAACCCCCTGGTCTCCTCCCCTACGACGCAGGTACTTACCTTCTAGCAGACTGGAACCGGAGCACCCCTAGTCTCCATAGCCACCTGTGCTAATTGGGCCCCTCTTTGGCCTCTGCCTCTGACCAGCCCTGTGTTACTGGTGCTAAGTGTTTGGGGTTAATTTGAACCCCCAACAGGGGGCTGCCAATGACCTGGAGACTGAATTTGTAAGTGCTTTACTTACCTGACAGACTAACCTTTACTTACCTCCCCCAGGAACTGTTGGATTTTTCAGTGTCCGTTTTTAAAATAGCTTATTGCCATTTTATGCCAAACTGTGTACATTACTGTTTTACTTCAAAGTTCTATATTTACCTATGCCAAGTACCTTACAATTTATGTACTTACTTGAATTCTGAACCTTGTGGTTCTAAAAATAAATTAAGAAAATATATTTTTCTATATTAAAAACCTATTGGCCTGGAGTAAGTCTTTGAGTGTGTTCCTCATTTATTGCCTGTGTGTGTACAACAAATGCTTAACACTACCCTCTGATAAGCCTACTGCTCTACCACACATAGAACATTAGTATTATCTATTATTGCCACTATCAACCTCCGGGGGAACCCCTGGACTCTGAACACTATCTCTCACTTTGAGATAGTATATACAGAGCCAACTTCCTACACTACTTATCTGCTGTCTTTGCCCTTCTGAGATAGCCAGATCAACCTTTTCTATTCTAATCTACAATTGTTGGGAGATTCCTTAAGGGTCTCACCCATTTGTATCCACCTAGCCCATTCATAATGTCCCAGTGAGATTTGAACCTGGTCCTTACCTACCTTACATGTGTATGAAGCTGGCCAGGTGCGTGGTGAGCACCTATGGTGCTATCACATTATACAAGGTCTAGGTATCCCTTATTAGTGAGGTGTAGTCGGTGTCTAGGAAGCCAGACTCTCTAGAGGTAGCTGTGGATGAGCAGCCAAGACTTATCTAGGAGTCATTCAAAGCTTATGCAGTACCACTGTAGTCATACAGCACTTACACACATGAAAGAACCACACAGTGTTACAAAATTAAAGGTACTTTATTATGGTAACACAAATACTAAAATACTGTATAGGCAATACTCTACTGGCAGGTGAGTATTGTATACAACTTAGTAATCAGGAATGGGCATAGAAGGCAATAGAAAACAGTGCAATAACAGTAAATAATAGAGTCCCTAGGGGGAGATCAAACCGTATGTTAAAAAAAAAATGGAATGCGAAAGGCAGACACCACCCAGGTAAGTGGAATCTGTAGAGGGGAGCTGTAGCAGAGTGCCCCCCCCAGCGACCAAGAGAGAAGAGGTAAGTACCTGTTTCTTTCCCAAACCCACAGATACACTTTGTAAAAGGACTGTGCAAGACCCAATCAAGACTGGAAGAAACAGAAGATGGATCCTGACAGAAGAGGACCTGCAGATGAAGGGGACCAAATCCAGTTCCAGTTGGAGTGTCAGGTTGGGGCAGGAGCCATTACCCACTCTTCTGGAGATGCAGGACTGGGTCGACGGTGAAGACCAGGAGTCGCCTATGCAGCACAGGAGCAGAGGAAGAATTCCAGAAGTGATGCAGTCCGTGGTGTGAAAAAAACACCAACAAGCCTTTGCAAAGGCAAGAGTTGCAGAGCTGCTGGGGCCCAGGAAGGTCTGAGTGGGACTCAACCCAAGTGCCAGGCAACCCACAGCAGTAAGGAGAGACAGAAGTCAAGGATGCAGCCCCCCACAGGCAACTCACAGGCAGCAGACACAGGAGTCACAGTGAGGCCCACTCAGCACACCTGGAAAGGAGTCGCTGGAGCAGCAGGCAGGAGACTATGCATGTCAGAGAATCGTGCTGGAGGCCAGGGCTACATGGAGCCTGAAGATCCCTTGGAAGAAGAGCCTTGGTAGTTGCAAGAGCCGCGGTGCACAGGGGTATTCTCCTGTAGGGAGAGGCAAAGACTCACCATCTCCGAAGTTGGACAGCTGGTAGAGGGGACCACCCCAGACCACCACCTGTGTTGCAGGATCCGTGCAGAGCTGAGGGAGTGATGATCCACGCGGCCGGTCGTCGATGCAGTTGGTGCCTGCGGATGCAGGGGAGCAACTCCTTGGAGGAAGCTGGTGTGGTGTGTGGTGGGTACCCAAGGTACTTACACTCTCTACCAGGTCCAGTTATTCCCTCTTAGTGAAGTGTAGGCAGCGTCTACAAGCCAGGCTCTCCAGATGTAGCTGTGGATGAGCAGCCAAGGCTTATCTAGGAGACATGCAAAGCTCATGCAATACCACTGTAGTCACACGGCACTTACACACATGAAAGAAAAAACTCAGTTGTGCAAAAATAAAGGTACTTTATTTTTGGAACACAATACCACGAATTACTATACGGGCAACTCTCCAATAGGATAAGTAATACTCTAAAAATATACACTAGCAATCAGAAATAGGCATAGAAAAAGTTAGATAACAGTGCAAATAACAATAACCAATAGTAACCCTAGGGGGAGCACAACCATATACTAACAAAAAATTGAATGAAAATGCAGGACCCCTACCTAGGTAAGTGAATGTGTAAAGGGGAGATGGGAGTACTAACCACAGAGGTAAGTAACACAGTACCCCCCCAGCGACCAGGAAAGCAGGAGTAAATCACTGAAATTTCCCCAAACCACCCAAAAGGAGGAAAAGAAGAAAAAGAAGACACCCAGACAAGACTGCTAGAAAACCAGCTGTGGATATCTAAAGAAAGAAAACCTGTGGCGAGAGGGGATCAATTCCAAGAGTCACAGTAGAGTCCAGGAGGAGTAGGTGCTACTACCCACCCAGCTGTACTTGCAGGAATTTCGTCAATGGGGATTAGGAACAGGTCAGCACTGCAGCCCTGGAGCCGCTGAAGAGTTTGATGGAAGCAGATGATGTCTCACGCATGAGTAAAGATTGCAGACTGGTATCGGTGCAGGAATTCCACCAACAAGCCATGGCAAAGACAAACTCACGGTTAGTGGAAAAACAATGCTGCCGGGGACCAGTAAAGCCCAGGAGGACTCAACCCAGGAAGGGGAGTCACAGGGGACCCTCTGCGTCGCAGAGAGTCCACAGGAGCAGAGGCAGTACCCACAGGACGGGGATTTAGGAGTCGCAGAAGGAGCCCACGCAGCACTGCAAAAGAGGATCCCACGCCGCCGGAAAACCACACAGGAGGCTGTGCTTTGCAGGAAGGAGTGCTGGGGGCTGGAGCTGTGCATCGCCTGAAGACCACTTGGAGGAGATGCCAACAAGCCTTGGCAGCTGCAAAAGACGTGGTGCACTGGGGTACTGCCCGGCATGGGATGGCAAAGGCTTACCTCCACCAAAGTTGGACAGCTGGCAGAGAGGACCACGGGGACTAATCCAGATCACCACCCATGATGCATGATCCACTCCACTTAAGATGAGGGGAGATCTATAAAGCTGGTTGTTGCTTGCTGTAGGTGCCTGCGGTTGCCTGCGGTTGCAGGGGAGTGACTCCTTCACTTCAAGGGAAATTCCTTCTTGTGTAAACTGAAGAGATGCTGTCTTGTGAGGATGCACGGCCGGGTAAATGTTGCAAAGCTGGCAGGAGTTGTGGAAGCAAAGTTGCAGAAAAGCCGTGGATTGCAGCATTGTCAGTTCCTGTAGGGTCCAGTCGCAGTTCCAGTGGCCAGAAGTCGAAGTGGAGGTTGCAGAGGAATCCAGCTGAATCTGAAGACCTACCCAAGAGAGAGACCCTGAATAGCCCTGCAAGGGGGATTGGTCACCTAACCAGGTAAGCAACTATCAGGAGGGGGCTCTGACGTCACGTGCTTGGACTGGCCACTCAGATGCTCCCAGAGTTCCCTGCCGACCTTGGAAACAAGATGGCAGAACCCAGGGACCCTCTGGAGGAGCTTTGAGCTCCACCCCTGGGGTGGTGATGGACAGGGGAGTGGTCACTTCCCTTTCCATTGTCCAGTTTCACACCAGAGCAGGGACTGGGGTCCCTGAACTGGTGTGGACTGGTTTATGCACAGAGCGCACCAACTGTGCCCTTCAAAAATACCTAATGGCTTGGGGAGGCTACCCCGCCCAAGCCAATCACACCTATTTCCAAAGGGAGAGGGTGTTACCTCCCTCTCCCAAAGAAAATCCCTTGTTCTGTTTTCCTGGGCTTGATCAGCTCAAGCAGCAGGAGGGCAGAAACCTGTCTTGCAACAGTATTGGGGTATGATTCCAACATGTTTGATACCAAACATGCCTAGGCTCGAAGTTACCATTATGTAGCCGGACATAGGTAGTGACCTATGTCCTCTACGTGCATAAAATGGCATCCCCATATTCACAAAGTCCAGAAAAATGGAGCTGGAGTTCTTGGGGTCACTTCTGCTGGTACCCTCACACACAGGTATTTGCACCCTGCCCTCTGGGCTTGGAGGGTCTGCAGCAGGGGTGACTTAAAGTGACCTGGTAGGCCTGCAGAATACTTTGCATGGATTCCCTGCAACTCTTAGGGATCCCGGGGTACCCCAATGCCCTGGGTACCTATGTACCATATCCTAGGGACTTAATTGGGGGTACCACCATACCCAAATGTGGGTTGGAAAATAATACAAACAGCCAAGGTTAAAGGAGAGAGCATAATCACTGGGTCCTGGTTAGCAGGATCCCAGTGAACACAGTCAATCAATGAATCAGGCATTTGTAAAGCGCACTACTCATCCGTGAGGGTCTCAAGGTGCTGAATCAGGGGGGGAGGTGCTGCTACTGCTCAAACAGCCAGGTCTTGAGAAGTTTCCTGAAGGTAGGGAGGTCTTTGGTCTGCCGCAGGTGGGTGAGGAGAGTAATCCACGTCTTTTACGGCGAGGTGCGAGAATGATCTGCCGCCGGTTGTAGTTCTGCGGATGCGTGGGACGGTTGCGAGGGCGCGGTTGGCGGAGCGGAGATGCCGGGTCAGGGTGTAGAAGGAGAGCTGTCTGTTGAGGTTTTCTGGTCCGGTGTTGTGCAGTGCCTGTTGAGCATGGGTGAGAAGTTTGAAGGTGATTCTTTTGTTGACTGGGAGCTAGTACGGGTCTCTTAGATGGCCTGTGATGTGGCAGTGGCGGGGGATGTCCAGGATGAGGCGTGCAGAGGCGTTCTGGATGCGTTGCAGCCTCTTTTGGAAGTTGGCCGTGGTTCCTGTGTAGAGGGCATTGCCGTAGTTCAGTTTGCTGCTTACAAGGGCTTGAGTGACTGTTCTTCTGGTTTTGGTGGGGATCCATTTGTAGATCTTTCTGAGCATGCAGAGGGTGTTGAAGGAGGCATGGTCTGTGGGAGTAAAAGCCCCGAAAGTGGCAGTCCACCAGGAGTCATCCCATGCGGAGGGGGTGGAGCCGAAGATGAGGACTTCTGTTTTGTCAGAATTGAGTTTGAGGCATCTGTTATTCATCCATTCAGCGATGGCCTTCATTCCTTCGTATATGTTGGTCTTGGTGGAGACCTTTGTGAGGGAGAGGATCAGCTGGGTGTTGTCGGCGTATGAGATGATGTTGAGGTTGTGTGATCGGGTGGTGTTAGCAAGCGGGGCCATGTAGATCTTTGAAGCGGTCATGCTGAAGGACGAACCCTGGGGTACGCCGCAGATGATTTTGGTGGCCTCCAAGCGGAATGGGGGAAGGCGGACTCTCTGGGTTCTGCTGGTGAGAAAGGAGGTGACCCAGTCCTTGGCTCTCTCGCAGATTCCTGCGTTGCTGAGGCTTAGCGTAGGGTGTGGTGGCAGACGGTGTCTAACGTGGCTGAGAGGTCCAGGAGGATGAGGGGCGCGGAGCGCCATTGCCAGTATGGTTCTGATGTCGTCAGTGGGAGCGATGAGGGCAGTTTCGGTACTGTGGTTGCTCCAGAATCCAGATTGGGAAGGGTCCAAGGTGCATTTCTCCTCAAAGGAAGCGGGTTAGTTGTCTGTTGACAACCTTCTCGATTACATTGGCCTAGGAAGGGGAGCAGGGAGATAGGCCAGAAGTTCTTGGTGTCTTTGGGACTGCCTTGGGTTTTTTTGAGGAGGGCGTTGATCTCGGCGTGTTTCCAGCTCTCTGGTAAGGTGGCGGACTCGAAGCTGTTGATGATCTTCAGTAATTGGATTGCGATGACGGAGCTTGCTTTGTTGAGGATGTGGTGAAGGCAGGGGTCAGCTGGAGAGCCGGAGTGGATAGTGTACATGATTTCAATGGTGGTGTTGTCGTTGACGGGGGTCCAGGAGAGCAGCAGGTTGGTCGGGGTGGATCTGTGGTTTTAGTGATTGCCGGGGGGGGTCTGGGTGCTGAAGCTGTTGTGGGTGTCTGCTATCTTTCGGTGGAAGTAGGAGGCTAGGGCATCGCAGAGGTCTTGAGATGGAGGGATGTCGTTGGCGTTGGAGCTGGGGTTGGAGAGTTCCTTCACGATGTTGAAGAGTTCCTTGTGGCTGTGTGCGTTGTTGTTGATTCGGTCTTTGATGGCGGTTCTCTTGGCTGCTCGGATGAGTTTGTGGTGTCTGCAGATGGCGTTTATGAAGCCTGTGTGGTTGTCCAGAATCTGATCTTGATGCCACTTTCTTTCAAGTCTGCAGCAGGTTTGCTTAGATACGCGGAGGTCGGGGGTATCAGAATGCCCTTCTCAGTGCGCCTGTTGGAGGAATGCTTGATCGGGGCGAGAGCATTGGCACACGTGTTGATCCATTGCCTTAAGTTGCAGGCAGCAGCGTCAGTGTTGGTGGTGTCGATGGATGGGTTCTGCGAGAGGGCTGCAATAAGCTGGTCTTCGGTGATCTTGATCCAACTGGGGTGGGGGATCCGTTGTGGGTGGTGGTGTGTTGTGGGTATCTTGAAGGAGAAGTTGATGCAGCAGTGGTCTATCCAGTGGAGTTCGGTGGTGTGTCTGAAAGAGACTTGGTTGCTGGCGGAGAAAATAGGGTCGGGTGGGTCAGTGTCGTGACGAGCTGTTTGATGCCGAGGTTGGAGAGGTTGTTGAGCAGGGTGGCGGTGTTGTTGTCTTTGGTGTTCTCGAGGTGGAAGTTTAAGTCCCCGAAGAGTATGTAGTCAGTGGATGCGAGAGCGTGCGTGCTGATAACGTAGGTGATGGAGTCGCTGAATTGCTGTCAGGGGCAGGGGGGCCTGTAGACAAGGGTCCCTTGGAGTGTGGTGTTTGGGTCAGTGTGGATATGGAAGTGCAGGTTTTTGGCGCTGCTGAGGGTGTCTTCGTGCTGGTCGTGATCCTGAGGGTGTTCTTGTGGATGATGGCGATGCTTCCTCCTGGTTTGTTGGAGCGGTCCCTGCGGGTGATCTTGTAGCCGACCGGGATGGCTATGGCGTTGTCGGGCGCGGAGGAGGGGTTCGTCCAGGTCTCGGTCAGGACGGCGATGTCTGGGGAGGCTGAGTTGAGTAGATTCCATAGCTCTACCGCGTGTCTGTGGACAGAGCGGGTGTTGAGGCGGATACATCTGAGATGGTTGCGTCCTGCATTGGTGGGTGGGTTGTTGGCGTGGAGGCTGGTGAAGGTGCAGTCCCGGCATGAGAAGGGTCCGCAGGTGGTTAAACACACTGACAGACAGGCCAAAAAGTGGGGGTAACCATGCTAAAAAGAGGATACTTTCCTACAGTCTTTCACTCTAAATAAGATTACTTCTTGGTGCAGCCTGAAGACTTGCCGCCCCTCAGAGGATGCACAGTCGGGGAAATGTTGCAGTTCCTCGAAGGAGCCCGAGAAACAATGTTGCAGAGTGAAGTTGTCGCTGGAGCTGCAAATTGTAGGCTCCTGTTAAGTTCAGGTGCGGTTCCAGTGACCAGAAGTCGAAATAAACATTGCAGAGGAGTCCTGCTGGAATTCTGCATATCAAATCTGAGAACCCACCCACGAGGGAGTCCCTACATAGCTCTAAAAGGGGGATTGGTCACCTTGCAGATTGACCACCTATCAGGAGGGGCCTGTGATGTCACCTGCCTGACCTGGCCACTCTGATGCTCCTAGAGGCCTCTGCCCACCTTGGATTCAAGATGGCAGAATCAAGTGGCCCCCTAGAGGAGCTCTTGACACCACCCCAAATGGGCCTTTCAAAGCATACCAGTGGCTTGTGGAGGCTACCCCTCCTAAGCCACGTAACACCTATTTCCAAAGGGAGAGGGTGTTGCCTCCCTCTCCCAAAGGAAGTCCTTTGTTCTGCCTTCCTGGCTTGAGCTGTTTAAGCAGCAGGAGGGCAGAAACTTGTCTGTAGGATGGCAGCAGCAACGGCTGCCTGGGAAAACCCTGCAAACTGGTGCAAAGCTGGGGGTCCTCTAAGTAGCACCCAGAGTGCATGGAATCATACAGCCAATACTGGCAACAGTATTGGGGTATGGGTCTGACATGTTTGATACCAAACATGCCTAGGTTCGGAGTTACCATTATTTAGCTTGACCTATGTCCAGTACATGGGTAAAATGGCTTCCCCGCACTTACAAAGTGCAGAAAAATGGATCTTGAGTTTGTGGGGCACCTCTGCTCATTTACACACAGTTACTTGCACCCTGTGGGCTAGGAGGGCCTTCCATAGGGGTGACTTATAGTGACTTAGCGCAGTGACGTGTAGTGAAAGGGTCATGCACCTTTCACGCAAGCTGCAATGGCAGGCATGCAGACACATTTTGCATGGGCTACTATGGGTAGCATAATGCATGCTGCAGCCCATGCCAAAAAGGGTACTTTCCTAGAATGTATGCCCCTTTTGACCCACTCCATAATTGTCCCTTGCGGCTCCTCACACTAAAAACTGCTTTACTGATTGCCATCACCTCTGCTCGCAAAGTGAGTGAGCTTGAAGCTCTTTTGTTGAAGCCACCATTTTTATCTGACCTGTCCTGACAAAGTGGTGCTTCGTACCAGGGCCTCCTTCCTTCCTAAGGTTGTTGCGCCTTTTCATGTAGGCCAGTCCATCACTTTGCCTATCTTTGACGCACCGTCACATCCTTCTCATGAAGAGGAGAGACTCCACCGTCTGGATCCAAAAAGAGCGTTGGAGTTCTACCTCAGTCATACCAAAGATTTCTGGGTAGATGGTCAACTGTTTGTGGGATATGTGGGTGAAAAGAAAGGACAGGTGGCGCAAAAGTGAACTATCTCGCGATGGGTGGTGCTCTACATCAAAATGTGCTACGCTTTGGCGAAGGAGCAACCACCTGAGATCTTGCGTGCTCACTCCAGCAGAGCAACTGCTGCCACCACAGCGTTAGCCCGCATGGTTCCTGTCCTGGGCATCTGCCAGGCAGCAACGTAGGCATTCCTACACACGTTCACAAGACATTCCTGCCTGGACGGTCAGGTTCGTAGAGGCGGCTACTTTGGTTGTTTGCTCCTGCAGGATTTTCTAGTACGATTTTGGTTCGCAGCCCACCGCCAAGGATGATATTGATCTAAGGTAAGGAATCTGCAACTAGAAGTCTCGATCAGATGAACAAGTTACTTACCTTGGATAGTGATTTATCTGTTAAAGACATATTCTAGTTGCAGATTCCTTACCGACCCGCCCATCCTCCCTGCACTGAGAACTGATTTCTAGGGACAGGGATTCCATTTTCAGGACCCTAGTTCTGGCGCACCATTTTCATTGTGCTTTATGGCTCCACCCTACTGGCGTGGAAAGTCGTGAAAAGAAACTGACATCAGCGCGTCGGTGTGACTGCAACATCATCACAATGGCAGCAATGCACGTGGAGTCGACAGATGCGACCTGACGGTGCGCAAGGGTACTGATCGAAGAAAAACATCTCCGTATCCAGCCTGACGCCTAGGGAAAATAATAAGATAAGGAATCTGCAACTAGGTTGTTCTTTGATACCAAACATCCCTATCTTCAGTGAAGCCATTGTGTAGCTGGGGAACTCAAATTGAGCAGTGTCTCCACATGCATTTAAAATGCCTCCCCTGGTCACTTACTAATGTCTGAGAATTGACAAAGAAATAGCAGTGGCATCTTTGCTGGTGCAGATATGCCCTCACATGTGATATAATGCACCCTGCTTTAGGGCTGTCAGGCTTGCTAGAGGGGTGACTTACATATATTGCATGCATTGTTAAGGGACATGGCATGCTGGCTGTGTCTCATTTTTTAGAGGTTATTTTAGTAGCTTTCATGGGCACATTATTTTAGCCATAAGCCTGCAGCTTGTGCCCTTGAGCCTAGAAACAATTATTTTTATTTTCTGAACAGAAGTTCTCTTCTGTGTTGTTTCATTTTCCTTTATCTCATACGCTTTTAGCACATAAACTGTTTTCATTCCTTTTACTCTGACATTCGTGTTCCGTGCTTTGTTCAACGCTTTCTCCAATAGGTTGTCAGTACAAAGTGGAACATAACAATCTTTGTCTCTTCACGAGAAACATATGTGTTAATACGTTAGGGAAGGTTTCTCAAAACATCAGCTGTTTTATTATAAAACATCCCTCTGCGCCCTGAATGTTAGAGGGAGAATGCCAGGCAGAAAATTGCCACTGCATGCTGTTGCTTTACTGCAGCAGTCTGCTGAGACTTGGCGTCTTTCCATTTACAATAGAGAGAACTCTTAGCAGACCAACAGCCCTCTTCACTACTATCATATTCAGGTATGGGGGATGGTGTCTTCCTTGGAAACCTGAAGAGTGGATTAGGGCTAACCACTGCTCTGCATTGCTGTTATTCTGTTTTATCATCCTATCCATTGCAGTTCATGCTATTTTATATAGAGCGCAGTTGATTCAGTAAAATATATTGAACTGATTTCTGCTTCTGTTCGTCTTTGCATAAGTGAGACAACTGTAACTGAGAGAAAAGGATGAGATGTGTTGCACCACAAATTCCCTGAGAAATAAGAATGTTGTGCGCATGGCTGCCAGAAATCACCACCACTTTTAGGTGCTAGTGAGGTACTGCTGGCTTTCGTGAAGGGTTAGGGCGACAGTTGTCACATGGAGTGAAATTGGACTCAGTTCCCTGCAGCCTGTTGGTGCTGCCCACCCAGAGTCCAGTAGTCTCATTTAGTACGAGAGCCAAACACGACACCATGTTGTGTTTTCCTTTTTGTCTGCACCAAGTTGTGCATCCTGCAATGGTTGCATGTCATGTGCTTGGTGAGGGGTCCCTTAGGGTTGCACAAATAGTGCTGCAGCCCTTAGGGACCCTCTTTAGTACCCCAAGCCCTAGGTACCAGGGGTACCATTTACTAGGAACTTACAGAAGGTGCTAAAGGTTTTGCCATTTGGGGAAACAACTGCAGTTTTGGGAATGAGATCAGGAACTGGGATCCTGCTTAGCAGGAACGCAGTGCACTTTGTCGAAATCACATCAAATATGAGGCAAAAAGTGGAGGCTAACCATGTCAAAAAGTGTGCTTTCCTACAATTACACCTGGGGCATTTGTTGGACTCCTCAGGATACATGTGTCCTATGCGCTTTGGGGTTAAGTAGGTGTGGTGAATAAATTTAAATTGGTGTATCTAAACCTAGAATTCCGGAAAACCTTTTCAACATATTCCAGGCGTGCAGTTAATTGTTTTTCATTGAATACTGCACCCAGTAACTTTTCCCACCATTCTTTTAGCACTCTTATGTTCAGTCCTGATGAGGGTACCAGTGATGCATAAAGGCAAGAGACTGCCTGCCTTGGTGCCATGTGTGTTAGAATTACTTGCAGTGATTGAACTACGCTGGGTTTCACTTTGCCTGCATTCCATGTATCTTGGGCGTGCTGCATCAAGGCATTGTAAGGCAGCACCTGGTAGAGATTTCTAGTTGCAGATTCCGTACCTTTGAATTTTCCCCAGGCGTCAGACAGGATTCTGAGAATTTTCTGAGCAGTACCCCTGCGTGCCATCAGGTGGGGTCAAATGGCTCGGTCTGCACCGGATATGACGTTGGCGGTCCTATATAGGCCCCAACCCGGCATGCTGGCATCTGTTCTTTTCTCTCCGTGCCAGCTAGTGCTGATCCAGGGGAAGAGATACCCCTCAGCCATTTGATTTTTTTGTTAAAGATTTTTTTTGAGTTTTCAACTACTGGTGCGTTGAGGATGTCCTAGAGACTAACTTAGATTTAAGCACTGCAGTTCTTATCATCGGGCGATGTCCGTGACAGATCCGCACTTCGTGTGTCTTTGGTGCATGGAGAGCTACCTCAGCCCGAAGTAGTGATGAGTGTTGGGCCATGTATCCGAAGGCTTTGAGGGAGTGATCCCGGAAGCTGATGGCGGGCCCACGCTCAATGCTACACAAGTCGAGATCCTGGTTGAGAGGAAGGTCCCAGGATCGGTTGCAGAGTCCTCTGTTATCGTCGTCCCACTCCATTTCCTCGGGGCAATCAAGTCAAGGCATAAGAAGAGGAGCAAGAAGTCAAAGCTTTCTTTGACTTCTCGTCCGTTGGCTGACGATGGAGCACTGACGTTCTTGGCCTCGCTCAGCTGAGCCTGTGCCTAGGCTGACTCCGCGCCTCCACAAGTTTCCAGGAGCCAAATCGACCCCTGCCCAACTCGAGGAGTTTTATGAGGCCATGCCCCTCCTTTTTGGGCAGTCCGACTCCGCTCTAGTGCCTAGGGTCCCCTTCAGATTCTGAAGCGGCCCCTTTAGATTCTGTGCCAGCAGCTTCGGCTTCAGCATTAAGGGGCACCCATTGATCTGTTCCTGGATCCAGACCGATATTGGTAAATACCGCTTGGCCTTCGCCGACACAGGCGTACAGCACCACCTCAGACGCTGACGAAGCTTTGCCTCCTATGTTGGATCCTGAACCCCTTATTGTAGGGGGCTGGCCTGGCTTGTAGTGGGTACCAAGTGTACTTACACCTTGTACCAGGTCCAGTTATCCCTTATTAGTAGAATACAGGTGTTTCTAGCAGCTTAGGCTGATATAAGGTAGCTATGGCAAAGCAGCTTAGGCTGAACTAGGAGACGTGCAAAGCTCCTACTATACCACTTACATTATATGCACAATATCATAAGAAAACACAATACACAGTTACTAAAAATAAAGGTACTTTATTTTTATGACAATATGCCAAAAGTGAGTACCCTCAGTAAGAAGGTAAATAATATACACAAGTTATATGTACACACACCCAAAACAGGTAAGTAAGAGTTAGAAAAGTAATGCAAACAGTGTAGAATTACAATAGGATGCAAAAGGCAAACATAGGTCTATGGGCAACACAAACCATATAGTCCAAAAGTGGAATGCGAATCACGAATGGACCCCAGACCTATGGGAGCTTGTAGAGGGTTGCTGGGACTGTAGGAAAACAGTCAGGGTGTCCAAGATACCCCACCCAAGACCCTGAAAAGTAGGAGTAAAGTACACCTACTACCCCAAAAGAGCACAATAGCCATCATAGGGGGATTCTGCAAGAACCACAAACAGCAGTGCACTGAAAACGGATTCCTGGACCTGAGGATCTGCAAAGCAAGGGGACCAGGTCCAATAGTCGCGACAGTGTCCAGGGTGGGCAGGAGCCCAGAAAACCCCAGATGAAGGTGCAAGGAAGCTGCCTCCGGATGGAAGCTTGGAGTTCTGCAAGAAAGAAGAGGACTAGGAACTTCTCCTTTTGGAAGGAAGATGTCCCACGTCGCGATGAAGCTTGCAGAGGTGTTCCCACTCAGAAATACCGCAAACAAGCCTTGCTTAGCTGCAAGGGTCGCGGTAGAGGTTTTTGGGTGCTGCTGAGGACCAGGAAGGACCAGGATGTCGCCACTTCGAGGAGGAGACAGAGGGGGCGCTCAGAAACTCAGAGAGCCCTCACTGAAGCAGGCAGCACCCG
The DNA here is from genome assembly GCF_031143425.1 of Pleurodeles waltl. Lineage (NCBI taxonomy): Eukaryota > Metazoa > Chordata > Amphibia > Caudata > Salamandridae > Pleurodeles > Pleurodeles waltl. Next base: position 408,839,534 of record NC_090446.1, read on the forward strand.
CAGAAGTACCTGAACAGGCACTTGGAAGATTTGTGAACCAGAGCCCACGCAGAGTTACAAAGGAGGGTCCCACAGCGTCGGAGGCCAACTCAGAGGGTTGAGCACTGCAGGACGGACTGCTGGGGACCCAGGATAGGCTGTGCACTAAGGAAATCCTGGAAGAGTGCACAGGAGCCGGAGCAGCTGCAAATCACGCAGTACACAGGTTTGCAGTCTAGCGTGCGGAGGCAAGGACTTACCTCGACCAAACTTGGACTGAAGGGCCACTGGACTGTAGGAGTCACTTGGGTAGAGTTCCTGTGTTCCAGGGACCACGCTTTTCAGGATGAGAGGGGACCCAGAGGACCAGTGATGCAGTCGTTTGGTGCCTGTGTTAGGAGGGGGAAGATTCTGGCGACCCACAGGAGATTTCTTCAGAGCTCCTGGTATAGGGTGAAGGCAGGCTACCCCAGAGCATGCACCACCTGGAAACAGTCGAGAAAGCCGGCAGGATGAGGCGCTACAATGTTGCTGGTAGTCATCTTGCTACTTTGTTGTGGTTTTGCAGGTGTCCTGGAGCAGTCAGCGGTCGATCCTTGGTAGAAGGCAAAGAGGGAGATGCAGAGGAACTCTGGTGAGCTCTTGCATTCGTTATCTGAAGAATTCCCCAAAGCAGAGACCCTAAATAGCCAGAAAAGGAGGTTTGGCTACCAAGAAAGGAAGATTGGCTACCAAGAAAGGTGAGAGCCTATCAGAGGGGGTCTCTGATGTCACCTGCTGGTCCTGGCCACTCAGAACAGTCCAGTGTGCCCCCAACACCTCTTTTTCCAAGATGGCAGAGGTCTGGGACACACAGGAGGATCTCTGGGTACCTCCCCTGGGAGGTACTGGTCAGGGGAGTGGTCACTCCCCTTTCCTTTGTCCAGTTTTGCACCAGAGCAGGGCTGGGGGATCCCTGAACCGGTGTAGACTGGCTTATGCAGAGATGGGCACCATCTGTGCCCATCAAAGCATTTCCAGAGGCTGGGGGAGGCTATTCCTCCCCAGCCCTTCACACCTACTTCCAAAGGGAGAGGGTATAACACCCTCTCTCAGAGGAAATCCTTTGTTCTGCCTGCCTGGACCCCAGGAGGGCAAAAACCTGTCTGAGGGGTTGGCAGCAGCTGCAGTGGAAACCCCAAAATGGCAGTTTAGTAATACACGGGTTCTGTGCTAGAGACCCAAGGGATCATGGACTTGTCCCCCCAACACCAGAATGGTATTGGGGTGACAATTCCATGATCTTAGACATGTTACATGGCCATGTTCGGAGTTACCATTGTGACGCTATACATAGGTAGTGACCTATGTATAGTGCACACGTGTAATGGTGTCCCCGCACTCACAAAGTCCGGGGAATTTGCCCAGAACGATGTGGGGGCACCTTGGCTAGTGTCAGGGTGCCCACACACTAAGTAACTTGGCACCCAACCCTTCACTAAGTGAACGTTTAGACATGTAGGTGACTTATAAGTTACTTATGTGCAGTGTAAAATGGCTGTGAAATAGCGTGGATGTTATTTCACGCAGGCTGCAGTGGCAGGCCTGTGTAAGAATTGTCTGAGCTCCCTATGGATGACAAAAGAAATGCTGCAGCCCATAGGGATCTCCTGGAACCCCAATACCCTGGGTACCTAAGTACCATATACAAGGGAATTATATGGGTGTACCAGTGTGCCAATGAGAATTGGTAAATTTAGTCACTAGCCTGCAGTGACAAATTTAGAAAGCAGAGAGAGCATAAACACTGAGGTTCTGGTTAGCAGAGCCTCAGTGATACAGTTAGGCACCACACAGGGAACACATACAGGGCACATACTATGAGCACTGGGGCCCAGGCAGGGTCCCAGTGACACAAGGACTAAAACAACATGCATACAGTGAAATATGGGGGTAACATGCCAGGCAAGATGGTACTTTCCTACACAAGTCCCTCTCCCCAAACGAAGGACAATAAGACTAGCCATGACCTGATGAGTCTTCATTGTCTAAGTGGAAATATTTGGAGAGTCCATCTACATTGGAGTATGTACTCCCAGGTCTATGTTCCACTGTATAGGCCATTCCCTGTAGAGATATGGACCACCTCAACAATTTTGGGTTTTCACCTTTCATTTGTTTTCGCCAAAGTAGAGGTTTGTGGTCTGTCTGAACAATAAAGTGAGTGCCAAACAGGTATGGCCTCAACTTTTTCAGTGCCCAGACCACAGCGAAGGCCTCCCTCTCTATGGCAGACCAACGCTTTTCTCTAGGGGTCAACCTTCTGCTGATAAAAGCAACTGGTTGATCCTGGCCCTCAGACTTCAGTTGTGATAAGACTGCCCCCCCCCCCCTAATTCAGATGCATCAGTTTGAACAATGAATTTCTTGGAGTAACATGGGCTTTTTAGGACCGGTGCAGAGCACATGGCTTGTTTGAGCTCCTCAAAAGCTTTCTGACAGCTAGCTGTCCATAACACCTTCTTAGGCATTTTCTTGCTTGTGAGATCATTAAGAGGGGCTGCTATGGAGCCATAATTTTTAATTAATCTCCTGTAGTACCCTGTGAACCCAATCCATGATTATCTGGATTTTCCCCTGTAGTGGTGCAATCTGTTCTCCACCTACCAGGTGGCCCAGATAAACCACTTTCCCTGCCCTATCTGGCACTTTGAGGCCTTGATAGTGAGGCCTGCTTTTTGCAGGGCCTCCAAAACCTTCCATAGGTGGACCAGGTGCTCATCCCAGGTTGAGCTAAAGCCAGCAATATCATCAAGATATGCTGCACTGAAAGCCTCCAACCCTTGCAGGACTGTGTTCACCATCCTCTGAAAAGTGGCAGGTGCATTTTTCAAACCAAAGGGCATCACTGTGGATTGGTAGTGCCCTCCTATAGTTGAAAATGCAGTCTTTGGTTTAGCATCTTCTGCCAATCTGATTTGCCAATACCCTGCAGTCAAATCAAAAGTGCTAAGATACTTGGCAGAAGCCAGTGTATCAATGAGCTCATCTGCCCTGGGTATAGGATGAACATCAGTTTATGTTACCTGATTGAGACCTCTATAGTCTACACAAAACCTCATCTCCCTCTTTCCATCTTTGATGAGGTTTTGGTACAAGCACCACTGGGCTAGCCCATGGGCTTTCAGGAGGTTCAGTCACTCCCAGATCCAACATTTTCTGCACCTCTTGTTTAATGCAGTCTCTGACATGGTCAGGCTGCCTATAGATTTTACTTTTGACAGGCATGCTGTCTCCAGTGTCAATTGTGTGTTCACACCAGGATGTTTTACCTGGTACAATTGAAAAGAGGTCTGAAAATTGTCCTAGTAGATTGATGCAGTTGTCTTTCTGTTCTGCAGTCAGACAATCTGCTAAATCTACTCCCTCCACTAAGGCATCTGCTTCAGTGGTGGAGAAGAAATCAGGGAGAGGGTCATTCTCTTCTTCCTGTCCCTCATCCGTTGCCATGAGCAGGGTGGGATCAGCCCTGTCATAGTAGGTTTCAGGCGGTTGACATGAATCAACCTAAGGGGACTCCTGGCAATGCCTAGGTCTACCAAATAGGTAACCTCACCCTTCTTCTCAACAATTAGATTGGGTCCACTCTGTTTGTCTTGGCGTGCTCTTGGGGCCACAGGCTCCAATACCCACACCTTCTGTCCTGGTTGGTACTGGATCAGAACAGCCATCTGGCCATGCCATTTCTTTTGCACCTCCTGGCTGGCCTGAAGGTTTTTAGTGGCCTTTTTCATGTACTCAGCCATTCTGGATCTTAGGCCAAGTACATAATCCACTATGTCCTGTATAGGAGCTTTTAAAGGTTGTTCCCAACTCTCCTTCACAAGAGTGAGTGGACCTCTTACAGGGTGCCCAAATAGGAGTTCAAAGGGGCTGAAGCCCACTCCTTTCTGGGGTACCTCCTTGTAAGCAAAAAGGAGGCAAGGTAACAGGACATCCCATCTCCTCCTGAGTTTTTCAGGGACTCCTGTTATCATACCTTTGAGAGTTTTATTAAACCTCTACCAGTCCATTAGTCTGTGGATGGTAAGGGGTGGTGAACTTGTAGGGAACACCACACTCCTTCCACATTGCTTTCAAGTATGCAGACATAAAGTTGCTACCTCTGTCTGATACTACCTCTTTAGGAAAACCCACCCTGGAAAAGATTCCCATGAGGGTCTTTGCCACTGCAGGGGTTGTAGTGGTCCTTAGAGGAATTACTTCAGGATATCTTGTGGCATGGTCCACAACCACCAAGATAAACCTATTGCCTGAAGCAGTAGGAGGCCCAACTATGTCAACCCCTACCCTTTCAAAGGGGACCCCAACCACTGGAAGTGGAATTAGAGGGGTCTTTGGAGTGTCACCAGTCTTGCCACTGGCTTGGCAGGTCACACAAGACTTGCAAAGATCTTTGGTGTCCTCTGACATCCTAGGCCAGTGAAACAAGGGGACAAGTCTTTCCCAAGTTTTTATCTGGCACAAATGCCCAGCCACAGGAATGTCATGTGCTAGAGTTAGAAGAAACTCTCTGTACTGCAGGGGAATGACCAATCTCCTGGCTGCTCCAGGTTTTGGGTCCCTTTCCTCTGTGAACAAGAGGTTATCTTCCCAGTATACTCTATGGCTGTCACTGACATTCCCATTTTGCTGTTTGACAGCTTGCTGTCGGAGACCCTCTAATGTGGGACAGGTTTGCTGTGCCACACTCAGCTCTTCCCTAGCAGCCCACCCCCCCACCCAAAAGCTCAGCAGTGTCTCCTGCCAGCTCCTCTGGTGTAGGTTCTGCACGAGGAGGAAATTCCTCTTCCTCAGAAGGAGAATCATCTGTAGAGGGAGGGATAGTGGGTAGGGATTTACCCTTGCTACCCTAGCTTTAGGGAGCACTTGGTCCATTGTTCCAGGATCCAAGTTACCCTGTCCTTTTTGCATTTTGGCCTGAGCCCTAGTTAAAGCAAAAATATGCCCAGGAATGCCCAGCGTTGCTGCATGAGCCTCCAACTCCACTTCTGCCCAACCTGATGTCTCTAAATCATTCCCTAGTAGACAGTCTACAGGTACATCTGAGGCACCCACAACTTTTTTGGGACCAGTAACCCCCCCCCCCCCCCCTCCCCCCCCACCCCTCCACCACAGTTGAGATTCACAACAGCCATGGGGTGGCTAAAGAGTGTTGTTATGAGTGTCTGTCACTTGGTACTGCTGACCAAGTAGGTGTTGTTCAGGGTGGACCAGTTTTTCTATCACCATAGTTACACTGGCTCCTGTGTCCCTGTAGGTCTGGACCTCAACACCATTTATTAGGGGAAGTTGCTTGTACTTATCCATATTAAGGGGACAAGCAACCAAGGTGGCCAAATCAATGGCACCTTCAGAGACTAAAACAGCCTCTGTGGTCTCCCTAACAAGACCAACCCCCAACTACATTGCCAATAGTAAGCCCAGCTACACCCTTGGATTGGCTATTAGTAGGTTTCCCACCACCACTGCTATTACTAGGGGCACTAGAATTTGCAGCAGGGGCTGTGGTGGTGGGAGGTTTGGTGTTTTTCTTTGGACAACTGGAATCAGTTGCCCAATGGCCTTTGACTTTACACAAATAACACCAAGGTTACGGTGAGGAATCGGAGGGGTCACGGGACCCTTTAGAATGCCAGCGCCAAGGACCTATAGATTGGCCTATAGACTTGGGTGAGGCCAGAGGAGTGAATACTTCTCCAGATACTGGCATGCTTTCTCCTTCTACTGGCGCTACAGAGGAGGGAGCTTCATATTCATTGGTGTTGAGAAGAGCAGCTAAGGTCTTGGACCTTGAGTTGCCTTCAGTGGCCATCAGGACTATCCCCCTGACAGAGGTTCTTCAGCCTGGAGCTTCATCCTCAGAACCCATGCTCCCCTTTGATGGAGCCCTTACTGATGTCCTACTGGTTACATGGTCCAAACCCAGCACAGGGGCCCTGTGAACAGGCCAGTTACCCGCCACCATAGCCCGCTCCAGGGGACTGAAGCTTTAACGCAACACCCCACCCCTGAGGGCTTGGTCATCCAAGCCTCTGCTTTCCAGGGCATATTCACTTCTGCATCCCCAGATAGGGAATTCAAAAGGTTGGACACATTTTGGAAGAAGATTTTTTTTTTTCTTCCACCAGCCTAGCATTGTGGTGTGTGAACATCACAAACCTTTTGGGCTCTTATTCCCACTCACTGTGGGATACAGTTGCACAGTTCAGGCTATGATACCGATGTTCCAGCCACTATCCTGGATTTTGGTGAGCATGACTGAGGCTGCTGGGCCTCATGGCCTCCTGCATCCTGCTAGTGACACATGCCAGATGGCATATGCGGTCTCTGTAGTGGGACCTGAAGTTCCAGTGGGTGCAGCATCAGGGGATTCTCTCCGACATGGTCCAGTTCTTAGTCGGAACTGTGCAAGATCTGCAGTAGTGGCTAACGAACCACGATTGGGTCAGAAGTAGATCCCTCTCTCTTTCCCAATCAGGTCTGACAGTAGTGACAAATGCATCGCTTCTGGGCTCGTGCGGTTATCTAGGAGAGGCAGAGATCAGAGGCATCTGGTCTTCGGCTGAGTCCAGGCTCCACATCAACGTGTTGGTGCTCCCTGTGATCAGACTAGCATTGAAAGCATTTCTTACTTCTCTCAAGGAGAAGGTAGTGCAAGTGGTTACGGACAACACCCATCGCCGTGTGGTACAGTCGATGAACTCTACCAACAATACTGAATCAGCCACAAATGGCATCTGCATGCGGTGGTGGCGCAAGGGGTCTTTCAGCAGTTGGGAGAGCCTTAGTTGATCTGTTCTTCTCCACAGACAACGTGCAATGTCAGCAGTATTGCTCCTTGAAGTTTCCAAGGCAGCAATCGCTTGGAGACACTTTTCATCTCAAGTGGAACTGAGGCCTCCTGTATGCCTTTCCACCTATACCTCTTCTGCCCAGAGTTCTCAAGAAGATCAAGAATGACCATGCACAAGTAATACATGTGGCTCTGGACTGGACATGGAGAGTCTGGTATCAAGATCTACTGAGCATGTCCATCAATCCTCCAATCAGACTGCCCCTTCGGGAGGATCTTCTGTCGTAACAGCAGGGGAGGATTCTCCACCCAAACCTGTCCAATCTCTTCCTTCTTGTGTGGAGATTGACAGTTGTTGACCCTCCGCCCGAAGTCTGTAATGTAATCTTGGCAACCAGGTGTCCCTCCACCAAAATGTTATATACCTGTTGTTGGAAGAAATTTGTGGCATGGTGCACGGACAAGTCTGTTGACCCCCTTTCTGCCCCTATTTCTGAGGTTCTGTTTATACTTTCTTTGGCCAAGCTGGGCTCTGCTATGGGTACTGGAGGAAAGTAGCACCTTTCTGACATAGTTACCCCCACTTTTTGCCTGGTGTCAGTATGTTTAGGCTGTAGTACACTGGGATCCAGCTAACCAGAACCTCAGTGTCCGTGTTCTCTCCCCAAAATTTAGTTGGAAAGAAATGTTTAAACCACACAATTGGCATACTGGTGCACCCATGTAAGTCCCTAGTATATGGTACTTCGGTAGCCAGAGCATTGGTAAACCAGGGGTCCCCCATGGGCTGCAGCATGTATTGTGCCACCCAGGGGGGTCCATGCAAATTGAGACTACAGGTATGCCATTACAGCATGTGTGTGTGATGGTGCATACATCTTTCACCCCAAATATAATGTTTGCATTATGTCATGGTCACTCCACTCTGATCCTTTAAGTCACCCCTATGGTAGGCCCTTCAGCCCAAGGTCAGGGTGCTTGGTTCTCAGTGTGAAGGCGCCCCTACATGACCAGTGGTTCCCCTACAAACTCCATTTTCTTGCCTTTGTAAGTGCGGGGAAGCCATCTTAAGGTATGTAGTGGACACTGATCAACAGATAATGTCCAGCTACATAATGGCTTCACCCGAACCTAGGCATGTTTGGTGTCAACCATGTTGGAATCCTGCAACAACACTGATTCCAGTGCTAGTTGCATGATGCCATGTACTCTGGGGGTACCCTAAGGGATTCCCCATGTATGCCTGTACGGTCTTGCAAGGTGCATGCACTTTTGTATGATCAAGGTAGAACGCCAAAGCGCTTTTTCGGTCCAGGCGGTGGAGCCTCTCCTCTTCTGTAGAAGGATGTGGGGGTGCATAAAACGTAGTCCAGGTGATGGATTGGCCTACATGAAAGGGCATAACCACTTTTGGTAGGAAAAGAGTTCTAGTGCGAAGCACCACTTTTTCAGGATAGATGGAAAGGCATGGCAGCTTAGATGAGAATGTCTGCAGCTCACTCGCCCTGCACACAGAAGTAATGGCCACAAGGAAGGCTGTTTAAAGAGTAAGAAGCCTGAGAGGACAATTATGGAGAGGCTCGAAAGGAGTGTACATAACAAATGTAAAACCAAATTCAAATACCACTGGGACATAATGTATGGGGATGGAGGAAGCATTTGTTAGGACTTTAGGGGACCTATTTATAGAGGGGACTTAAACAAAGAAGGTTGATCGGGCAACCTAAAAAAAAAAATTAAAAGAGCTGAAATTGCAGACAAATAACCTTTGAGTGTGCCTGGCTCTGTATGTGGTGTACAATTATAGGTGAGGCACCCTGCACTGAGTCCAGGCAACCCTTAGTGATAGTGTAGGATTTTCTAGATAACCAGAGCTTTGAGGGGTAGCTGTGGAGAGCATCTAAGGCTTATCCAGGAGGGAGTCAAGCAGTTGCAAGTACCCCACAGATCTGTCAGTGATGTACACACAGGAAAGAACCACGCCAATATTCTATATTTATTGTATCACACACTAGAACTAACTTTGGTATATCTCCTGACAGGCTGACATGAGATATGATCATATAAAAATTTACTTAAAAAATGGTATGTACATGCATATGCCCCTATTGGGAGGGTCGGGGGAATTTTATGGTTACAAGCCATATACTAAGTAAATGGAATGCAAGAATAACCCCAAACTACCACCCAAGGACACTGAGGACTAGGGAAGGACAGGAACACCCAAGGTAAATGAGTAGGATTCCCAAATTGTTCGTAGAGGTGTAACCCCAGGTTAGGTGTCCTTAGGATAATGTGGGGAAGTTGCGGCTGGAGTTATGTGAATTTAGGACCCTTCTTAGAGGATCCAAGGATGCCCGCTGGGACAAGGGAGGTTGGATAGTGCCCCCACTGTGGATATCCAGAACAGACGAGTACCTACACCAGGGATCCTAGATGCATAGGGGTGAATTGTGTTGGAACCTCCCGTTGAAGTCAGTGGAAACCTCGTCTGTCCAACTGCTGTCGTGACCCATGGACCAGGTTGATGGGACCCAGGCGTGGATTCCTGAAGAAGCGGACCTAAAGGAAAAAGGGGGGCAGAGTCCAGACCATCTGAAGGTGCCCAGGTTGTGCAGGAGGGCAATGCCCACCCTTCCAGAAGATGCTTTCCTGTTAGATGGTGATCGAAGAAGTGTAGCTGTGGAGTCGAGGTGATGCAGGAAGACCCATGGAGTCATCTATGAGCTGTCCCAGCAGGAATCGTTGGAGCCCCCAGCAGGACCCTCTGGCAGCAGGCACAGGGAGTCATAGGGAGGCCTCAGCAGTACATCAAAGAGGGATGCCCATGTTGCAGGAGTTGCAGAAAGGCTGTAATGCTTGGAGCTGGAGAGTGCTGGAGGCCAGGGGTACTTGGAGCTAGGAGGTCTTCAGAACAAGCCTGGGCAACAACAGGCACAGTGCATGGGGTTCTAGCCAAGCAGCTCCAGCAAGGGACTACAGACTTCTCAGTTGCAAATAAGACAGGTCAAATCTTTAGAGAGCCAAAGAACCACCACTTGTGTTGTACAGCCTTGAAGAGTCTGTGGGACAGCAGAATCCACAAACCGGTCGTCCTTGTTGAGGTGCCAGCGGATGCAGGGAAGTGACTCCTTCACTGTAAGGGTGATTCCTTCTTGCTTTCCTAAGTGCACGCAGAGACCATGTGTCTCTGGAGGATGCACAGTCACAAGGGTTGCAAAGGTATTGCAGAACTTGGAAACAAAGATGCAGTAGGAGCCCTACTACTGGTTACAGTCTTGCTCTTAGTTACAATGAAGAACAGCAGTGGTTCCGGTGTCCAGGTTGCAGAAGTGTCTGGCAAAGGTGACTTGCATACGGTGCTTGAAGTCTTGCAGACAAATCTAGGGTCCCACCCCCCACTCCCCCCCCCCCCCCCCCCCCCCCAAGGAGGTGTCTGGAAACTTTCTGCAGTGACCCATCTATTGAGGGGAGGGGGGAATCAGGGACGTCACCCAGCTGGACTAACCAGACAGATGCTCCCAAGGGCCTCTGATCACCTTATTTCCAAGCTAGGAGAATCAAGTGGCCACCTGGCAGAGCTCTGTGCACCTCCAAAGTGGAGGAGCTGGACAGGGGAGTGGTCACTCCCCTGTCCTGTGTGTGGTTTCGGCCCAGAGTTTGAACCAGGGGTTCCTGCACTGGAGCAAACCAGTTTATGAAAGGAGGGCACCAAATGTGCCCTTCAAAGTAGTCTGGTGGCGCTTAGAGGCACACTGTCATAAGCCCAGAGACACTTATTTCTAAGGGAGAAGTTGTCACACCTCTTCTCTACAGGAAATCCTTTGTTCTTCCTTCCCCTGTCTGGGTTAGGCGCAGCAGCAGGAGGGCACAACAATGTTGAGGGTCGGTAGCTGCACAAGCTGGCATGCAGACCTAAGTACCATATACTAGGGACTTGTATGGGGGCACCAATATGTCAATTGTGGGGATTGCTAAGTCCTTAGCAGCAACAACATTTAGAAGGAGAGTGCACAGTCACTGGGGTCCTGGTTAGCAGGATCCCAGTTAACAAAATCGAAACACACTGACAGCAGGCACAAAGTATGGGGTAACCATGCCAAAAAGAGGGTACTTTCCTACAGTCAAGAAGCCAGATCATAAACATATTTTCCATGCAAAAGGTACAGCAAATCATCATATAAATATAAAATAGAAAACTTTTTCAAAGTAACTAGGTTTCGTAAATGCTTGTTCTAATTTAGTATATTAGATTATACTACTGCACTGACAATAGTTAAACATTTACCCAATTCCAATCTCCGTGACAACGTTGCTGAGAGTGAATCATGAGCTGTGGGTTTGTCACAGGCACTGTGTATGTTAGTAATATTTTAGGTGGAGCAACATTGCATTTTAATCCTCCCATTTGATGGCATGCTCCTTTCACACAATCACTGTGCAAACCATTGTAGTTTACAAATTAGGACCCTTGCCATAGCTAAACACTTTCCATGACCAATTAATAGGAGGGAGTTAGAAAATGTGCAGAGACAATTAGTGTTAAACAACCAGACTTCTAACATTTTCCTCAGAATCTCGCCTTTTAAGGCAGATTTGACCACCAGTTTTCTGCCACTGTGGACATGGCTAGAATATGAGGAAAAATGCAAAGACTAAACACGTTTTTACTGTTTGTTTTCCCCTTGAATAGTGCAGGATAAATTAGAGTGCCAGTTTGTAATGTTGAATTCTCATCAATAGCCTACCTTCTTCTCTAGTGTCCCTACATCAGCTGTGAAAGGGGCCAAAATGTACCCCATCAGTCTCTGCCAACAGTTCTTAGTTGTTAGGACATGCAACAGGAATCAACTCTGTGCTTCTGTTCCAAGCCGTTGCCAGTACCACAGTCCTCTGAAATCTCTCCCACCTATTCTGGCGACTTTCCACCAGTCCTCCTTAGACTCTTCTATACCTTGTGACCACTGGTCAATAGCAGGTGGGTCCCCTCATTGTTAGTTCTCCCTCATAAATCTGACATGCTTCGTCATGGCAAACCCCACAAACCATCATTCACATAGCTTCTTTGGGATCTCACTAATTCTATCCAGCCCACTGGCACACAGAATGGCTGACAAAACTCACTGTTGTGTGATCCATCAGTCTCTGCTGAGTATCCCCCTAATATGACCCCGTAACCACTCTGAGGTCCAAGCTGCTTCTTCCCGAACCTCACATCCTTGAGCTCGCTGAGCACCCAATCTTGCGCCATCTCTGAGTCTACAAGCTTGTCCCCTTGCATTGACTTGACAATGGTCAGGCAGTCAAGCAGAGTGGGCTCCAACACTGCTGCCTAGCTGTAATGTACAGGAGTCATTTGGTGCCTCATCCTGTTCTACATACACTGCCGCTATATTAAACAGGAAGCTCTTGAGTAGGGACCCAGTCAGTCATATAGTATGGTAGGTCTGAACCTCCAGTGATGGATAGATAACGATCGGGGACTAGGTCTAAGCAGCACCTTGTGACGTGTACTAGCAGCTGGGCACCATTGTGAGAAATGTTTAGTGACTTTTGACTTTTCGAGTCATACAGTTCGAAAATATTTATGAGTTGGTCTTAGGTTTTTTTTTTTTTTTTTTTTTACCCATCTTTGTGACGGATGGTTTTAACAGAGTTCATCACTCTAGGAATTTGAGTGCACCTTTTGACACTAAGAGCCTGATTTAGACAAAACATGACCGCCCTAATTGCTGGACTCGAAGGTAGGTTCAGCCGCATTGCCAGGGACTCTAAGTCCAGGGTACTTGGGTGGGCCCTGCACGGGAGGTCGGACCACTCCGGGCGTATACTTGTCACAGTAGGGTTTTTAAAGTTACTGTGACATGCATATGTCAAGAGCACAAATGTGTCAGACACAGATGGGGACGCTCTGGTACACAACACAATGCAAGCACACACAACAGTCATTATGGGGCCACTATTCATTGGCAAATGAATGCTGGATTCACAATAATGGTACATTCGCATATATCAACTGTATCCACATGTACACATTGCCTGGGGACCTGTACCTGTCATGTTGTGCTGCACGTTGTACATGTGTCAGTACATGTATGCAATGTATTGGCTGGGTGAGGGGAAGGGAGATGAAGTGGGTGCTGTGGTTGTGTCAATATGTGTGCCACCTCCATATGTCTGTGATGGAGTTGTGTGTGTGTTGCTGCGTGCAACATTCAGGTAAGTGGTGTTGTGTGGTTGTCGTTTTCGAGATGGGTAGTGCTTGTGTGTGAGTGTTTGTGTAGATGAGTGTGTAGTTGTTTTGGTTGTTATGGTTGTATCGTGTGTGGGTGCAGTGTCATTGGTGAATGTATGTTTCGTGGATGTCAGTGTTTGCGGCATGTATGTGATATGGTGTGAATGTGGTTGTGTTGGGCAGAGGAACACGTATGGCTAAGGTAGACTGTGGGTAATTTAACACTATTCCACAGCCACTGCCATTGTCTGCTGTCCATAGGCTCCTGCAACATCCCCCCTCCGTCAGCGAACGATCGCCAGACCACCACTTGCAGAGCTGTAACCTCTAAATACGGCGGGCGGAACACAGTCGACTTGACTGTCTTCTCAGGGCATCCGCCGGTGTAGCTTGGTGGTACAACCTCTAAGATCTGAATCAGGCCCTAAGTCTTTAGCACAAATGTCTAGGCAGCTGTCTTGCTCACATTCAAGCTGTCAAGATTGTGGAAGACCTCCCTTACTAGAACACTCTACACTTTTGTGTCGCCATGACCTGGAATCTACTACCTAAGAGGTCTGAGAGTGACAAAAAATTATGCAGTACACCAACTATATCTACTAGGCCATGAAAATTAAAGAATTATGTGTAAGACTCTCAAAGCCCCCCCCCCCCCCCCCCCCAACCTTTCCCACAATGACAGGTATTTTTTCTCAAAAAACAGTCGGCCAGGTGACTCTCCGGACTCAGTACCAGCGTTCCCCCGGAGAAGGATGTGCGTAGTGGAAATAAGGAACAGAGGGACAAGTGGAGCAGGATGCTGACGGGACGCCGAGGGAGCAGGACGCTGACGCTGAGGACCGCTTCCGAAACACAAGGAGTGCTTCCGGGGCAGCTGTGCCGCAGAACTGTGGGTGGGGTGCAGCAAGCAGGCAGCTGGATGACATGGCGGTAGGGAGGCAAAGATAGCAGAAAGTGGTCCAGGACAAGCAGTGGAGCTTTCTGTGATTTTCGTGACCTTCGCGGCCCCCAAACCAGCCTGGACAGGAATGAGCTCACCTGGAATTTGAGCCGCACGCCACCGCCGCTCCTTTCACCCCGTCCCCTGGTGGTGGTAGACTGGCAGGGTGGAGGTGCACGTTGTAGGGTGGAGGAAGTCATTGCCGCTTATCCACTGAATTTTTTATTTCTGTGCAGCTCACCATCATCCGCACTGCATATTCCTAGCTCCACCCTCGAGGCACCTCCCAATTTCTGTCTTAACTACAGATCTTCTGCTGTGCCCCTGTTGTGTATGACTCTGCATTAGCCCAGGATTTCCTTCATGTCTAGTGCTTTGGCAACCTGTAGATTCAGTGCAGAGGGGGCAAAAAGAGAAGGCGACAAATCAATTAACAGACACCTGGGGCTTTCCTCGGACACCTGGGGCCGAGTGGGGGACTCCAACCCCCAGGATTCTGTGCTACCGCTGCCGCCTTCATTGCCCCAGCAACGCGGGCGCTTTTAAGAGTGCCGCACACTGCAACAGAGCTTTCCTCGGACACCTGGGGCTGAGTGCGGGACTCCAACCCCCAGGATTCTGTGCTGCCCCCCTCATTGCCCCAGCAACGCAGACGCTTTTAAGCGTGCCGCGCACCACGACAGAGCTTTCCTCGGACACCTGGGGCTGAGTGGGGGACTCCAACCCCGTCTGCGCCCATCAGAGACCGTCCGAGGCCAGGCTGGGTTCCCCCTCTGGGCCCTAAGGTGTGGTGAGACCGTCCAAGGCCAGGCTGGGTTCCCCCTCTGGGCCCTAAGGTGTGGTGTTGGGATTTCCTTGCACCTGTAACTTTAAAAAGTATTATTCTTACCCCTGCTGAGGTCTTCAACTAAAATGGGGAAGTGCAAGGCGAGGGGTAGTCCTGAATTGGGTTCTGCCAAGCCAAAAATATTAAAAACCAATAAAGTTACGCAACCCCATACAAACTGCGTAACCAAAGAGATTGACAATTTGATAGAAGAAGTGGAATTGATCTTGAATAAAAAGGAGAGAAACGTATGGAAAGTGTTGAAATCGGGTACCCTCATCCCATTTTTAACGGCTGGCTCCAATGCCACCTCTGAATCAAAATCTACTAGTGCCCTACCTTTGGCACTAGTCTCCCAAAGCCCCTTCATAAATTCCAGCCCTCCAACACATTCTGCATCTCACTCCAACTCTGAAGTTTTAAAAACGGACGCAATTATTCATGGAATTTCTTGCTCCAACCGTTTTTCCATATTGGAATCGCAAGAATTGGATAATTTCCAACTGGCCCTTTCGGCACCATTGCTTCTTGAATGTGACCCCCCTATTGAAGACCGTTTAGCACTGGTGACTAGCTTAAAGACCGAAGTTGGTGAGCTGAAACTCTTACTGTCAGAAATTCTCAATTTCCTTAAAAAGAAAGACTTACCTTCTCCTTGCGAACCCAAGACTACTCTCTTGCGAACCCACCATTCCCCTGTTTCCGGGCCTCTGCCAGTTGGTCCTTTGCCAAATCCTAAGAATGTTTTAGGCTCTAAGCATAGGGCTCATTATAGTAGACCTTCTGTGCCCCTTTCTGAAAATGTTATGCCTTTTTTTTCTTATGTAGACTTGAAATGGGACACTACACTAGTATCCTGTCTGAGCCCTCATGTGAATAATAACTATTTATATGTGCAATGTCCTTCCCCTACCCACACAATCACAGGAAGACAAATTTTCACTTATTAAAAAAGTCTTGCATTGGATTCGCCATGATAGAGGCTGTGGTTCAATCATTCATGCTGCCATTTTATCGGCTCAACGTTTAAAAGGTTTATCCGGTGAGCAGGACATTATAAAACGTAATCTTACAAGTCCCCATCTGGTAATGGGCCTATTGCACTTGGAAGCAAGCAATCATATGAGGAAGGAATCTGCTATTTTTTTTTTTTTGTGATAGTTGTCCTGTTCCTGGAAATATGAGGCCGCATTTTCCATCCCATACGACTACTTAGGCACTGAATAGTGCTACAGGGCGCCATGGCCCAAACAGACTAATAATTGGCCCAGCCTCCACGAATGACACGTGTTCGGCTTTTAAAGGCAATAATGTATGTGAACTTGAGCTCCAGGGGGCCACCTCAGATGTTGACTGACTACGTTTTTCCACATCTCGCAACTCCAGCATCAATTTTATTTCATCTGACCCATTATACTTAAAAGACCCATTAAGTCTAGGAGCTGTACCTTTATGGGAACTACATATTGATCTCACTAATAATCTTAAATCTGCACTTCCTGACGAGCATAATAGTCACCATCCACATGACATAGCCTGTGAATCCAATCGCTCCATTGTCCATCCAACAGCGAAGCTTTTGTCCTGGAGTGTGGCTGGTATTAACAGTAAATTAGCTGATACTGAATGTTGATAATTTCAACATTTATATGTTTCAGGAAACATGGGCTACGTAAAGCTTGTATAGGCAGGGGTACTGTTCCTTTTCCAAAAAAGCCATGCCGTCTTCAGCTGGCAGGGCAAAAGGGGGATTATGTACCTGGGTGAAAATGACAAGAGGTGTGCAGAGTAGAAGAGATATATGTAAACACTCCCGACATTTTAACTATAGAAATACAACCAAATTTAGTCATCCCTGTCTTGTTTATAAACATCTATAACAGACCGGGCCCTCCTAATCAACGGTCAGCTACTATAGATCTCCTGAATACCATCAAATATCATATTATTATTGCGGGGGATTTCAATGCGCCAATTGAATTTAATTCTGCTCTTATTGAGCTCACACAGACTGAAGACGAATATCCCTCCTTATTCAATTCAGCCAAATTCATCTATTGTTTGCAGCAGACTTCTGCAGATAACAGACCTTACGATACTTCATGGCCTTCAGCTTGGTAATGGCCGTTTTCCATCTGACACCCCTGCAAATCCAACTTTCTTTAGGGGATCATATAGTAGTACCTCGGATTATATTCTTTTTGACTTAAGGGTCTGGCGCCAGATATTAGATGTGAAAGTGGGTTATCCGCGCACTAGTGACCACGTGCCTCTCCAAATTGTATATGATAGAATCCTTTTATCAGGAGCTGTGTCTCTCCCTGCTCCTGTATTTCCTGGTGTCTTGAAGCTGTCCACCAATAGGCGTACCGTGAGATGGGATTCTTTTCAGAGGTCCAATAAGCTACGGGACAAATTGTGTGCATTAGTTTTTAGACATCAGCTTTTTGACACTCACTTCTCATTAACCCCACTTGAAGTTATGTCCCTCCACTCGGATCTCTTTTTTACTCTTAGGAAACTGTTTTCCAAACCTGCTAGTAGCAACCCCCCTTCTCATTCTAGCAGTAAGTGGTTTGATAAGTGATGCAGAGAGGCCAAAAGTATCCTGATTAAAGTGCTACGAACTAAAGTTAGGGAATACATTATCAAGGCTAGGTGAAATTATGTCTCCATATTTAAGATATGTAAACTTGAGTATGAGGAGTGACTTTGGAGTGAAGTTGCCGTGGCTGCAAGGGTCCATGACTCTAAACGTTTCTGGATCTTGGTTGCTTGCAGCGACTGAAACCAAGCACTTAAGCCAGAGTGCCATATTGCCCCTGAAACCTGGCTTTCTCATTTCAAGGCGCTGTATGGCCCTACATCTGATCGTGATCCCATTAGCTCTGGAGAGCTGTCGCTATCCCAATTACCAGCGACTTCTTCTCCTCCCTTCTCACTAAAAGAATCTGAGCTAGCAGTCACTGCTCAAAACTCAGGGAAGGCTCCAGGGCCTGATGGGATCCCTTCAGACATGTATAAAGCTGACTTGAACAACTGTATCCTGTACGTAAATAGGATCTCCAATGCCGTCTTGACCAACCGGTCCTATCCTGACTCATGGAAGGAGGCAATTATTGTGCCGATATATAAGAAAGGGGAGAGAGGTTTACCAGGGAACTACAGACCAATCAGCTTCCTAGACAACTTACAAAAAATATTCTGTTATCAACTATTAAACAGGCTGAAGAAATGGATAGAGAAGAATCAAGTATTAAGTCATCTCCAGGCAGGGTTCAGAGACAAGGTTAGCATCATCGATCAGGTCTTCCGTTTCATCACCATAAAATGGAAAACTGTTGATGTGGATGCAGGCCATCTTTTTGTGGCATTTGTAGACCTGAAATCCGCATTTGACCTTGTCCCACGTCATAAACTGTGGGAAGTTATGAGCAGTGTAGGGCTCCCCTGCTCTTTGCTTAATTTAATCAGAGACCTCTATACTGGCAATCGAGACAGAATTCGTTGGGGACCGGATGGTGAATTAACCCCAGAGTTTCCAACAGATCGCAGCGTGAGACAGGGTTGTGTACTTGCCCCTACCTTGTTTCTTCTATTCATTAATGCATGTATCCCCTATCTTTTGGAATGCCCTAGTGATGCCCCTAAATTGGGAGGGCAGAAGATTCCGTGTCTCCTATTTGCTGAACACACCTTGTTAATATCCGAAACAGCCATAGGCCTCTGGATTTTTGTAAAGATGACGGTTTAAAAATCAGTTCATTAAAAACTAAATATATAGTGTTTGGAGACAAAAAGCACAAGATGAGGAGACTTGTTCGTTTAGAGGGTATGGCATTGGAAAGAGTGGGTACCTTTGATTATTTAGGTTTAAAATTAGAAGACTCACATAAAAGGCATGCTCATATCCAGAAATCAACATTGTGTCTGAAACAAAGGGTGGGCGGTATTATGAGATTTGCTGCTAGATCCCCCAGATTTGCTTTGACTCCTGCTCTTGAAATATACAAGTCTCAAGCTGGGGGGGGGGGGCTCCTCTATATGGAGCTGAGATGTGGGGCCATTGCAAACTGGAGGATTTGGCAAGGGAGGAAAACTTGTTTTTAAAAATGTTAAGAGTTCCTTCAAGTACTCCTTCCTTGCCTATTCGAATAGATCTAAATCTCCTTGCAATTACTCAGATTGCCGCCCTAAGAACATTGTTGTTTTGGATTTGTCTATGGTCATTAGACACTCTCACTCCATATAGACTCGGGCTGACCAACTTGGTGGCCAGTAATTTTACTTCTAGAATTAGGTGGTGTGCTTACGTAGAACGGTCCTTCTCTCATCTTGGTTTGGGGACCTGTTGGAAGGATCCTTCTTCTATCCCTTAACATGCTATACAGATCTTGAAAGATGCATTCTGGCTCAATGTTCAAACTTTGCAATTGGCCGCAGTTCCACCCTCCTCTAGGACTGATAGCTTCTTACAAACCAAATGTCACCATGAGTTTGAACACTACATGGATATAATACTTTCTCCATTTGCACGTGGCCTGTATACCAGATTTAGAATAGTCTCTTCCTTTGCATACCCTAACTTACAAATGGTCCAATACAAACAATAGGTCCAAGCTATGTCCGATGGGCTGTGAGAGTGAAGAAACTGTTACCCATGTTTTTTTTTCAATGCCCTGCATATCGCAAACAGAGGGCTCTTTGGATTATCCCTCTATGTAAACAAACAGGTTTTAGGAACTGCTTATCTGCACTGAGAGTACTCAAGTCAGATTCATCTGTACAAATTGCGTGCCCTCTGGGAAAAAAAATTGAATCCATTTGGCATTTTAGAAGGGTTTTTAAAGAACAAATCTTAGCGACAGATATCAGAAGTAGGTCTGGCAGACTATAGCTGAGATATATAGTGCATGGATATCAGCTTATTGTATTCATTATTCAGTTGATGTTGCATGTTTCTCTTTTACATTTTATACTAATGGATATTTTTATTGTATTGTCTTGTCTTAAACTGCTGATTTTAGAGTATGCCTCCAAATTTTATTCTTCTTACTCTTAATCTCATTTTATGGATCGTTTTTTATCGTACTTTTATGGTATGTTTTTACCGAAATAAAGTGATGATGATGATGATGGCTCTCCATATGGTGCACTAAAAAGAAGTACACCATGCAGAGTCCAGTGGATCCCCAAATTGGTCTGCAGAGGCAAAAGTAGATAGTACTAACGTTCTATTTTGTGGGCAAGCAGTTAGGCTTATAAGAAGGTAGTGCTAAGCATTTGTTGTACTCAGGCAATAAATGAAATACATTCAAAGAATAAATCTGAGACCAATTTAGAAAAAATAATACTGCTTTTTATATATATTTTGAAACCAAGAGCTTTATTACAAGATAATCGCGTTTTAAGCATATATACTTTTCACTTGCAAAAGTGGACACTTTTTAAGTTCTTCATGTAACCTATGGGAGGAAACCAAGTTCAGCAAACGTACTTTACGCTGACTTAAAAGACCAATCTCCAAGACTTAATGAAGTGTTGGGCAAGGGTCAGGACCACACCAGGTCACTCTGGGCAGCACTGGGGATGCCGGGTGCAGAGGTGTAGTACGAAGTCGGGTGCCCAATATATTTCAGTGGGGATTGGTCTCCATGGAAATAGTCTGCAGGCTCTGGCTAGGAAGAGAGTCTGGGAAAACCAACAGGTAGGTAAGAAACGTGGGGTGCTTTCGATTGTGGTTACCCTCACTTTTTGCCTGCTGTCAGTGTGTTTTGTCTGTGTTCACTGGAATCCTGCTAACCAGGGGACTGTGCTCTCCCTCTAAATGTGCTTACTTGGGACTTCACACATCCCACATTTGGCATACTGGTGCCCCCATATAAGACCCTAGTATATGGTATCCAGGGCATTGGGGCACCAGTGGGTCCCCATGGGCTGGCGCATGTATTATGCCACCCATGAGAGCCCATGTAAAATGTGTCTGCATGCCTGCCATGCAGCCTGCATGAAAAGGTGCATGCACCCTTTCACTATAGGTCACTGCACCAGGTCACTTGAAGTCACCCCTATGGTAGGCCCTCCTAGCCCTGTGTGTGAGGGCACCCCTGCATGAGCAGAGGTGCCCTAAGCACTACAGATCCATTCTGCTGGAATTCGTAAGTGCAGGGAAGCCGTTTTATCTGTGTAGTGGACACCGGTCACTACCTATGTCCAGCTGCATATTGGTAACTGTTGCAGGTATTGGTTGTATGATTCCATGTACTCTGGGGACTCCTTAGAGGACCCTCAGCTTTGCTCCTACCAGTTTTCAGGGGTTTCCAGGCAGCCCACGCTGCTGCCATCCTACAGGCAGGTTTCTGCCCTCCTGCTGCTTGATCAGCTCAAGCCCAGGAAGGCAGAACAAATGATTTCCTTTGGGAGAGGGAAGGTACACCCTCTCCATTTGAAAATAGGTGTTACATGGCTTTGGAGGGGTAGCCTCCCCAAGTCACTGGTATGCTTTGAAGGGCACATTTGGTGCCCTCCTTGCATAAACTGGTTTGCACCAGCCCAGGAACCCCCTGGTCCCTGCTCTGGCACGAAACTGGACAATGGAAAGGGGAATGACCTCTCTTCTGTCCAACACCCCAGGGGTGGTGCTCAGAGCTCCTCCAGGTGGCCACTTGATTCCGCCATCTTGAATCCAAGATGGGCAGAGGCCTCTGGGAGCATCTGAGTGGCCAGGACAAGCAGGTGACATCACAGCCCCCCTCCAGATAGGTGGTCACCCTGCTAGGTGACCAGTCCCCCTTCCTGGGCTATTTAGGGTTCCTCTTTTGGGAGGGTCCTCAGATTCGACGCACAAGACTCCAGCAGGACTCCTCTGCATCGTTTACTTCACCTTCTGGCCACTGAAACTCCAACTAGGCCCTCCAGGAATTGACAATCTGCATCCACAGCGACGACTCTGCTTGCATATTGTTTCTCCGGCTCCTTCGAGCAAATGCAACATTTCCCCGGCTATGCCTCCTCTAAGGGCGGTTAGTCTTCAGCCTGCACAAGAAGTAAGAAGGAATCTCCCTTGGAGTGAAGGAGTCACTCTCCTGCGTCTGCAGGCATGAACTGCAGCGACGACGACTTCTCTCCTCCGGACCTGCATGGATCCTGCATCACAGGTGGAGGTCTGGAGTTGTCCTCTTGGTCCTCTGTCAGCTGCCCAACTTGTAAGGCGTCGAGCCCTTGCCTCTCCTTGCAGAATAGTACCCATGCGCAAGGGGACTCTTGCAGATGCCAAGGCCTGTCTGTTCCTTCTCCAAGGGATCTTCAGGCTTCGTGTAGCCCCGGCCCCCAGCACTTCTCCCTGCCAAACAAAATCTCCTCTCTGCTGATCCAGCGACGTGGAGTTCCTTTTCAGGTGTGCGAGTGGGCCTTACTGCGACCGCTGTGCCTGCTGCCAGTGGGTCGCCTGTGGGGGCTGCCTCCTCTTCTTGTGACTCTCCCGACTGCAGGGGATCACCCTGAACTCCCCTCCTTGGGTCGAGTTCCCTGGGCCTTGCCGGTCCTCTTCAGCCTTGCAAACCTTCTTCTATGTCTCTTGCATTTGTCGAGGCTTCTCAGTGGTTTTCCAGCACCACTGACCGACTGCAACTCAACCACCGACAAAGGACATCTCTTGCATCACTTCTGGGACTTCTCTTCATCGCCTGTACTGCACAGCTGACATTCTTCGTCCACCCTCCACCTGGCCCTGCATCCACAGAAGGGTGTGCAGTGTCTCCTGCCTCATCAGGACAGTCCATTACGAACCGGACTTGGTCCCCTTTCTTTGCAGGCCCTCTTCTGTCAGGATCCACGTTTGGGTTGTTCCAGTCTCGGTTGGGTCTTGCACACTCCTTTTCCAAAGTCCTCCTGTTCGTTTTGGGGAAAACCAGGTACTTACCTCTGCTCTCCTGGTCGCTGGAGGTCACTCCGGTACTCACCTCTTAGGGTTCCTAGTTCCTACAGCTCCCTCTAGCGATTTCATATCCCTGGGTGGGGGACTGTTTCTCGCATTCCACTTTTTTTGTTTTTTTCCAATACCTATTGCTTTTAATGCTCTTTAATGATTGCTAATGTGTATATAATAGTGTATTAACTTACCTCCAGTTGGGAGGACTGCCAAATAGTATTCTAATGTTTGTCTTCGTCACAGGCAGTTCTCAAGGCTTTCTTGAGGCTGAGCTGCAGGACGAGCCGTCTTTCGGTGCAGAGTCCTTCAAGGGTTGCAGACAGGCAGGTGGGATTGGTACCAGGTTAGCTGCTTCTTTTCACCTCTTCTTCGAGTGCGACTCTTCAGTGTCCTTAGGCTACTTAGGTCATCAGGATCTGAGTTCTTGGGTTCAGGGTGCCACCTAAATACTCAATTAGGGGTGTTGTAGGGAGTGCCCGGTGGCAGCCAGTGGGTTACCCCTCTCGTTATGACCACTTCCATTGGGAAGTGGCCATAACCCTGACCCTAGAGGTCTAATTCCATCCAAAACAAGATGGAGGAATTTAAAAAGTGATGTCCACTTCAGCTCGTCCACCTTAGGAGTGTGGCTGACATGATGTGGGCACACCTCCTAATTTAACAAATTTTCCCACCTGTCTTGCCGCCAAGAAGTGGGGTTTTTAATCTCCGCCATCTGGAGAGAGCGGGGTTACATTATATAGGAGACTAGGCGTTGGGCGCTTCCTGGCCTGGGATGTCTATCCTGCCTGGAGAAGGTGTCAACACTTCAACCCACTGCAAGCTTTTGTCTCTGGCCTCTGAGAGCTCTACCTCTCACTAATGCCTTTACCACGAATGCCTTTACAACGATTTTTCGTTGTAAAGGCATTAGTGATAAGCATGCACAGTTGCAGCATGCTACCTCCTTAGCCCCCCACCCCTAAAAATTACCACGACCCCGACTCCCACAAACACCCCAACCCCCACCCCCAAAATTACCCCAACCCCCTCCTCTAAAACCTAAAGCACCCCTAAAACCTAAACCCCTGACCCCCTCCTCCCCCTTAAACCCTAAACACCCGAGCCCCCCCCCCCCCACCAAAAACTAAAATGGTTAAGGCTCGAAAACCAGGAAGTCGTGGAAAACGAAACCGTTGTTTCGCTTTAGTTTTCCACGACTTCGTGGTTAAGGAGTCGTCGTTCCGGGTATTTCCCATCTCTTCTTGGGCATGTCTCACCAGCCAGACATCTTCAGAGTCTAGGCTTGTTTTTGTCCATAGGAAAGTCTGTGGGAAGGGTTGTGGGGGGATTTTATTAAGTGAAATTCCATCCTTGGTAAATGGCTGTGTTTGGTGCACACTAACGTTCTGATATGCAGCCAGTGGCTAGATAGGGTCAGTATTTATCCTGCAGTCACTGTGCTGGTACAAAGGTGGGGCCACCCTAAGAATAAGCTTAGTTCAGCATTCAAAGACTTATACTGGACAGGGTTTCCCAGACCCTGGGTTGGGACCAGCTAGTGAATCGGGAGCCAATTTTTTGTCAGTGGATAAAGTTCTGGTCTATATGTAAGTAATATTTAAAATAATTAGCCCTGTTTATGCACCATTACGAAGGTCCTGAATAATGTGTCTAAGTCCAGTTTTCAAACAAACCTGTGTATTTCAAACCAAGACTCTGGGTGACCCTCAATATTTGTTGCTGCTGTTTCTTTACTTCACAAAGCCATTTCAACATAGAACATGCTCACTCAATATGATCATACACAACCATACACTTGTGTATGCCATTCACATATAAATTAAAACATTTGGATTTGGCATAATGGCCAGAGCTAACTTTGGATCTGGGAAACTGGGTCTGAATCCTGGCGTTGGCTCAAAATCCTTTGACTCTGGGCAACCCACTTCATCTCCCTTACTTAAAATATAATAACGAATCTGACCTTGTGCATTGTTACATGATTCTTGGCTAAAGTGTTCCAATTCGTTTGGGACATGCCTGCTATGTATATGACTGATATATATCTTCTTTTTAACACAGAAAATGTATATGAGGCCTTACAACATACTCTGGTGCAAAAGGGATTTCTTAAATTTACTAAAACCACTGTTGTCAACACCAGAATTTTTCAGGCGCTTTGTGATTCAAGTGTTCGGATGCCACAGGCCAGCACCTCACTCTAAAGAGTGCTCCAGTCTCACATGGCAATTTTATGGGCAGATTAGTATATTTCCCCTAGTCAGATATCAAAGGGTGTGGTACAGGTTCTGACATTCACAAACAATAGCCGTTATTACATTTAAAAAGTTAAAACGTTTGGGTTGTGGTTCTGAATTGTTTGAGAAGCACTGCGATAGAGCACAGTCTGAAAAACTAAATTGAGATCAAGTAAGATTTTGGTGTCAGAGCAGTTCGGCTATCCTAAGGAATGAGTGAAAACTACTAATACAACTTCACTGAGAATCTTCTATCAATGTTTTTCGTGACCTCTCCTTTTTCAGACTGTTTTGGGATAGAGATCCTACAAACAAATTCGTTGTCAAAAGACATCTACAGAATTCACCAACAGTCATCTTTAAATATATCGATAACTGCTGTATTTTTTAATATATTTTTTTATCTCTGACATTGCTGTTTTCTGTTGCCGGGATAAGTTTTTAAGAAAGTGCATTGAAGTTGCATTAGAGAAATAGTTGCAATGTTTTGCAATGAATGAATGAATGATGTAGATTTATAAAGCACGGCAGCTGGTTCAGCAGAACCATCTTGGCGCTAAATGCAGATGTAAGCAGGCAGGAAGACTGGTTAAAACATTTAATAGAGAAGCAAGTGAACATTCACATAGCTTTAAAAAGATACATTTTTAGCTGAGTTTTGAACATGGATTCTGTCGGTATATTCCTAAAATAATTTGGAAGCGAGTTCCAAAGTTTAGGTGCCAAATAGGAGAAGGCCCTGCCTCCTGCTCTGGATTTGTACATTTTTGAAATGACTAAGATTTTGGTGGTCTGATTATAAGTTGTTTAGAGGCTAGTATCTTTTCACCTTGTTATGGATGTAGCTCGAGCCTGTCCAATTCACTGCTCTATAAGTGAATAAGAGTGCTTTACATTTATTTCTTTGCCTGATAGGATGCCAGTTAAGTGCTTTCAGTCCCTTTCGAATTGAAGTGTATTTTGTGATATTCAGGACCAGAAGAGCTGCAGCCTGTAGTCTGTTTACATGCCCTAGAGGGATCAGAGGAGCAGCACGTTTGCATAATGCAGCCCGGATGGTGTTAGGACATAAGTGATACATTTGCGAGTGTTAGCTGGTAAGAGTTTAAAACTTTTTTTTTTAAATTGAGAGATTTCAGGAAAGCAAAACATGTTCCATTTGTGGCTTTGACTTTGATGGGCAGTGAGGTTTCAATTTTGACATCCAGATTTTTGTCCATATGGTGGGGCTGGGGAAACCCCAGCTCAGGTAGCCAAATTCTAACTTTGTCGAGTGGATACGAGGTACCAAAAACTAAAATCTTTGACTTATCCGAGTTCAGGTAGAGACCGTGCTTGAACATCCATTCTGCTGCAGCCAGAAGGCAGCCTTGAAAGTTGGCCATAGCAGACTTGTCTAGGTTGTTGAAGGCATACTTTAGTTGAGTGTCATCAGCGTATGGCACAATATTGAAACTCTAGGCTATTGCCACCGCTTCAAGTGAGGTAGTATATATGTTGAATAAAGTGGGGTGAAGGGCTTTGAATTCTTATGTATAGGGAGTTGGAGGGTAAGTAAACTACTTGCCGTCTGCCCATAATAAAGGACTTTAGCTATTTCTAGACAGTACTAGGCATGCCTATTTCTGCCAGTCGCCACTGCAGGATCTCATGTGAGACTGTATCAACCCAGCCGGCAGGTCAGCAGGACCAATATTAATTTGTTTCCCAAGTCAAGCTGAATTTTAAAGAAGTCTTTTACTTCAAGGAGAGCTGATTCTGTACTAAAGCCGGCTCAGATGCCTGATTGGGTAGGATGTAGACAGTTATTCTCAACTATAAATTTCATAATCTGTCCATTTACCAAATTTTCTAGCATTTTACCCATTGCGGTAATTAGAGAGAGGGGCCTAAAGTTGCTTGGGCTTAGTGGATCCAGATTTGCCTTTTTTCAGCAGAGGGAGCGCCATTTCTTTTTGTTTCCATATTGTTGGAACAGTGCCTGATTTTAAGGAACAATTGAGCAAGTCATTAATCTGGTGATTGAGGCCATTTATTATTCACTTCATTATGTGTGGTGGGCATACGTCTAGGGAGGAGCCGGACTTGAATTGTAAAATAATCCTTTCTGAGACATCCAAAGACTTCTTGTCAAAGGGAGATAGTTATGTTTAAATTACTTGAGGTTTAGTTAGGGACCTGGAGTGATCATTATTCACACTACCTTTGAATCATGAGTACATTTTGAGCACTAAACTGTGGAAAAAGCAGGACAGAATATAGACAAATTGTTGAGAGGTAGGCAAGGATTGTTTACATGATTTCAGATTCAGGAAGGAGTCTACAATTTTAAATATAGCCCTAGGCACATTCTTTGCTTTCTCAATTTATTTGGTGATCAGATTGAATTTGGCTTTTCTGATGTTTCTCCTAAACTGTTTCAAAGCATATTTGTAGAAGCTTTTATCTTCTCCCGAATTATTGCTTTGCCACTTATCTAGTTTTTTCCACTTGTGTTTTTCCTCCTTTTTTCCAAAGAGAACCATGAAGCAGACAATGAAACCCTTTCCCTATTATTGGTTTTTAGGGGAGCAGTTGTGTCAAAAAGTGATTTTAAATTAGAAAAAGACATCCTGCTCCAGCTGCTTTTTGTGAACTATTTCCGAATTATCATGTATGCCAAAATTTTAGAATAGAAAATTGAAAGATTTAAAAACAATAATAATCAGGAGAATGTATTTTCCCTCATTGACTTCTATTGAAGCAGAAGAAATTTCAGACTGGAGACAGTCAAAATAAAGCAATTTTGGCTTCAGAAAATGGCCATCGCCCCACAAGGCCTCTCTCCTTCATCCCCTCCTCATCCCCAATACTGGTCTATTGGAATGTCTTTGTTATGTCAAATATACAAAATGAATAATATCTAGATGTAACTTTTCTGTGTTTGTAGTACAGTCTTCATTTTATTTTAGGAGAATGTGAGCTGCCTGAATACAAGTTTAGTGATCTTAATGCTTGCTCGAAGAAAAGGCAAACTACCCTTCTACCTTCGCACTCTTCAGGAGATGGAATACGAAGACAAATACCCAGGATTTATTCTTAACAATTTTCATAGTCTCCTACGGTTCTGGCAACAGCACTACCTCAACAAAGACAAAGACAGCACATGCTTAGAAAATGTAAGTGTTTTTGCCTTCTGAACGTAGCTCATATTTGTGTTTTTTTTAGTTTTCAGTCACTGTTGAATTCTCTTTACAGGGATACGAACAGGACCAACACTATAGCATGGCACAGCTGGACATTTGCCTGGCACGGCAGGCAATACAGGATGGCAAAATCCTCTCATGCAAGAAAGCCACTTCATCCCAGCTTTATTTATTTCTAACCCTGATATCTGTTTTTCAAGCGGCATGTAAGAGGGATCAGCATACTGAAGGTTGCTATTGAGACACATTTTTCCATCTCTTTAGTAGCCTTCAGCATGTATGCGATTTGTCACTCTTTGTGCACGAGTATTACCTTAAACAAACACAGGCAGTACATTTTTTTCACATGGTGACAGTGAAAGTTCATGTTTTAAATATGCTTTCCAAGAAAGAAACCTGATTTACAATAGGAGATAATGGCATAGATTTGCTCCTGTATGATGTAGTCCCTTTCACTCTCCTTTCTTCCAGTCTTATCTCACCCAGTGCAGTGACGAACTTGTGATTCCAGAATGGGAGGAGATGCACAGCGAGCTTAACAAAGTTGGAAAGAAAGCATAAGCAACACGGAAGCAAGATGTAGTGCGAAAGTTCTCGTGCACATACTTGAGAACATCTGGAAAGTCTTCAGTGGCTTTCCACGTTGGTAGAGGGTGCTGGCTCTATTTTGCGCTAGAAGAGGTGTTATCTGATGTCACTGGCGCTATAATACGCCCCCGTCAACGTACTGATGTCCGCTTCCTTTTGCTGCGCCATCAACATAAATCCAGAGTTTGAATCTGCTTAAGAATTGTGGTCTTTGTCTGATCCTAAACCTCAGGTTTCTGAACTGGTTTCGCAAAAGAAGTAAAAAATGTCATTCTTAGCTTAGGTTCTGCTAGCTCAGGAAGTGGAAGACTGGATGATCTTGGTCGATGTGCAAGATGCCTATATCCACATCCCTGTGCAGCTGTCACACAAAGTATCTTAATTTTACTATGGGATCCGAACACTACCAAATTGTGGTCCTTCCATTTGGTCTGACTTCTGCAACACAAGTCTTCCCAAAGGTGATGGCTGTGTTAGCGGCCCATTTCAGAAGGGGCAGGAACCCTGCTATTCCCTTAACTGGACAACTGGTTTATTGAAGACTTTTCTCCCAAGAGGGTTTCACACCACCTGCCTACAACAACCATGTTGCTGTTCTAGTTGGGCTTTCCCATGAGGCAGGCCTAAATCCCACATAGTGCCCTCCCAGTGGCTCATAGCGACAGTACTAGACACCACATCAAATCTTTTTTTGTAGAGGGTTCAGGACATTCAGGATGTGATTCCAGTGTTTTAGAATGGAGTGCACGTGCCAGTCCTGATGGTCTTATGCCTGCTAGCCTCTTGCACTAACTCAGTCATCCATGCACTCTGGCACATTAGGGCCCTCCCGTGGTGCCACTGAATAAAGTGGTCCAGCACAGTTGAGACCTTCACAGCTATATCACAATCTCCAGCGACTCTGCAGTGGATATGCAATGGTGAAGAGTGGAAGGCAACCTCTCCCAAGGGAAGCCGTTACAACTTCCTCCACTTTTGACAACAGCTATTACAGATGCTTCCACCCAGGTGTGGAAATATTATGTGGAGAAATTGGAGATCAGAGACCTCTGGTGTGAGGACAAACAGATGTTTCATATTAATCTGTTGGACTTACGAGGCATCCAACTGGCTGTCAATGCCTTCTTCTTCACTCATTGAGGCCAGTCTGTTCAAATCTTGACAGACGATACGACCGCAATGTTGTGCATCAACAAAAAGATAGGAGTATGCTTACTTCTTTGCTGCTGAGAAGCTCTCTGACTCTGATCCAGGGCTTCAGGCTATCAGCTATGGCTGGTAGCCAGACATCTGGCTGAAGAGCTCAGTGTACGAGCAGGCACTCTGTCACCGTTCCCTTTTTGACCCCAAGGGGCATATTGCCCATAGGTTGTCCAGTCCAACTTCAACCCCTGGGGACTTCACTGGTGGATCTTTTTGCCCCTCACCACAATACTGTCCAAAATTCTTTGCCCTTCAGCATCCTCAGCAAGGGGCATTTGAAGACAAAGTTGGCTGTAGAACTTTTCTGATTCAATAAGTTTCCTTCCTTACCCTTGATACCTCTAGTCTTGAGGAAAATCCACTTGTCCCAGGCCCAAGTCATTCGACTAGCCCTGACTGGCCACGACGGGTGAGGTATGCACATTTTTATGCACCTCTTCCTGTATCCTTCTCTCTGTCTCCTTTGTGGGGTAGATCTCCTCTGGCAATTGCAGGAGCAGGTTTTACACCCCAACCACTACAGCCTCCACTTTTTGCCTGGAGATTGAGCGGTTTAACCTGAGCTGTTTTTCCTTGTTTCCTGGAGTGATTGATGTTATCTTAAGTGCTTGAGGGCACTCCACCAAAATGGCACACATTGGCGATCGAGCAAGTTTGTCAAGTGGTGTCCAGGAAGGTTAATAGACCCTTTTCAGGCATGACTGTCAGACATTCTGCGTTTAGCCCTAACACTGGCTTTGGAAGGGTCTGCAGTAGACACTGTAAAGGTCCCTTTATTGTCCTTGTAGGCCTTCCTTTGCCTAACCAGCCGTCTCCTCAGATCACCCATTTTTATGAGGTTCTCGTACGGGACCACAAGCTGGTTTCCCTCTTCTCCTTCTATTATCCTCCAAATGGACTGTGACCATATTCTTATAGTTTTTAATGTGTTGACCATTTGAGTTGCTGCCCATTTTGACTGCTTATGTTTAAAATGGTATTTTTACTCGCCAGACGTGTAAACTGGAAGCATTGAGTGAGAAACCCACTTTCACTTCCCTTTTTCCCCCAGACAATCAGTCATGCTCTTGAAGGGCATTGAGGTGTGATTGCAACCAAAAGACTACTTAAACAAAAGGTGTTTTTTCCTGTTCTGGTCAAACAACTCGAGAACTAGGGTTTATTTTTTTGGAACCCTTCGCAATAAACAGGATCTATTAGTCCTCATCAACAAAAGTTTACGATTCCCAGAAGTTGTGGTTGTGCCTAGCATTGCTTCTGAGGTGACTGTACATGCTCTTAATAAAGTCCTTTCCATGTGTGTCATTATTAAGGTCAAACAATGATCTACCTTTCTAAAAAGGGGAATTCAAAGACTTTGCTGTTTGCATAGGGTTTATACACAAAAGAACAATACTGATATGGCCTCAAACTATCTGAATCGTGGAGAGATTCAGGCCTGCAATAAAAAAAAACAAAAAGCATTTCAAATCGCAAATCCCACCAACATTTACATCTCAGAAAGGTTGTGCCAAACTCGTTGAGACTACATGCTCAGTCCACACAAAACAGGTGTCTTTAGTGGGACTAATGTTTGGGAGGAAAATCCATACATCCATCAATTATCTGATGGAAGATCCTGACTAGTATGACACAAGACGCATGGGTTTGAGATACCCATGACAAATAGAAATTGTAGACATATGTTGACAAATGATGGTACGCTCATTCTTTGCATCTGCTGCAGGGGAACTTTGTCAGATTTCAAGGACATTGTAAGGGGGATTTTAGCACTGACCCTATGTCATACGTAATTTCTGCCATCACTGGATAAGTAATCACTTCTTGGCAAGATTGACACACCTTCATCTTGCAAGTTTTCGTATTTTAAATATTTGCAGGGAGAGCAGTACAAACTTTATATGAAGAGGAATTGCACCTCTGATGTTGATTACAGAGAGGAAGACGAAGGCAATCTCACACCCTCTCCCCCCTTTGTAATGTAACACTGCCTCTCCCTCTGACCTTCAATGTAAGGTGTCTCACTCTCCCACTCTGCTTTTTTCTCCATCTGCTCACCTGGGAAGGCCTAAGCAAAGAATCTATGCTCCAGAACGTCTTATTAAAGTAGTGGGTTAATATGGACTATAGACTTAAGTTGTGGGGAAAGTAGTGCCTTTATCTGTGCCTGGCTTACGGTTGTGTCTCTCCCAGCGCAGTGATGCACTTCTGGTTCCAGACTGGGAGGATATGTATGTGGAGCTGAGCTAAGTTGTGTAGGAAAGTACCATCTTTCCTGGCATGTTACCCCCATATTTCACTGTATATATGTTGTTTTAGTCTGTGTCACTGGGACCCTGCCAGGCAGGGCCCCAGTGCTCATATGTATGTGCCCATTATGTGTTCCCTGTGTGATGCCTAACTGTCTCACTGAGGCTCTGCTAACCAGAAGCTCAGTGGTTATGCTCTCTGCTTTCCAAATTTGTCACTAACAAGCTAGTGACTAAATTTACCAATTCACATTGGCATACTGGTACACCCATATAATTCCCTAGTATATGGTACTGAGGTACCCAGGGTATTGGGGTTCCGGGAGATCCCTATGGGCTGCAGCATTTCTTTTGCCACCCATAGGGAGCTCTGACAATTCTTACACAGGCCTGCCAATGCAGCCTGAGTGAAATAACGTCCACGTTATTTCACAGCCATTTACCACTGCACTTAAGTAACTTATAAGTCACCTATATGTCTAACCTTCACCTAGTGAAGGTTGGGTGCAAAGTTACTTAGTGTGTGGGCACCCTGGCACTAGTCAAGGTGCCCCCACATCGTTCAGGGCAAATTCCCCGAACTTTGTGAGTGCGGGGACACCATTACAGCCGTGCACTGTACATAGGTCACTACCTATGTACAGCGTCACAATGGTAATTCCGAACATGGCCATGTAACATGTCTAAGATCATGGAAATCCATGATCCCCCGCGTCTCTAGCACAGAACCCGGGTACTGCCAAACTGCCTTTCCGGGGTCTCCACTGCAGCTGCCTATGCTGCCAACCCCTCAGACAGGTTTCTGCCCTCCTGGGGTCCAGGCAGTCCTGGTCCAGGAAGGCAGAACAAAGGACTTCCTCTGAGAGAGGGTGTGACACCCTTTCCCTTTGGAAATAGGTATGAGGGCTGGGGAGGAGTGCCTCCCCCAGCCTCTGGAAATGCTTTGATGGGCACAGATGGTGCCCATCTCTGCATAAGCCAGTCTACACTGGTTCAGGGATCCCCCAGCCCAGCTCTGGCGCGAAACTGGACAAAGGAAAGGGGAGTGACCACTCCCCTGACATGCTCCTCCCAGGGGAGTTGCCCAGAGCTCCTCCAATGTTTCCCAGACCGCTGCCATCTTGGAAACAGAGGTGTTTGTGGCACACTGGACTGCTCTGAGTGGCCAGTGCCAGCAGGTGACGTCAGAGGCTCCTTCTGATAGGCTCTTACCTCTCTTGGTAGCCAATCCTCCTTCCTAGGTAGCCAAACCTCCTTTTCTGGCTATTTAGGGTCTCTGCTTTGGGGATCTCACCAGATAACGAATGCAAGAGCTCATCAGAGTTCCTCTGCATCTCCCTCTTCACCTTCTGCCAAAGGATCAATCGCTGACTGCTGAGGACGCCTGCAAAACCGCAACAAAGTAGCAAGACGACTACTAGCAACCTTGTATCGCTTCATCCTGCCAGCTTTCTCGACTGTTTCCAGGTGGTGCATGCTCTGGGGGTAGCCTGCCTCCTCTGCACCAGGAGCTCTGAAGAAATCTCCTGTGGGTCGACGGAATCTTCCCCCTGCAACCGCAGGCACCAAAAGACTGCATCACTGGTCCTCTGGGTCCCCTCTCAGCACAACAAGCGTGGTCCCTGGAACTCAGCAACTCTGTCCAAGTGACTCCCACAGTCCAGTGACTCTTCAGTCCAAGTTTGGTGGAGGTAAGTCCTTGCCTCCCCACGCTAGACTGAATTGCTGGGTACTGTGTGATTTGCAGCTGCTCCGGCTCCTGTGCACTCTTCCAGGATTTCCTTTGTGCACAGCCAAGCCTGGGTCCCTGATATTCTTCACAACCTTCTGAGTTGTCCCCCGGCGTCGTGGGACTCCCTTTTGTGACTTTGCGTGGACTCCGGTTCACTCTTCTTCCAAGTGCCTGTTCAGGTACTTCTGCGGGTGCCGCCTGCTTCTGTGAGGGCTCACTGAGTTGCTGGGCGCCCCCTCTGTCTCCTCCTCCTAGTGGCGACATCCTGGTCCCTCCTGGGCCACATCAGCACCCAAAAACTTCTACCGCAACCCTTGCAGCTAGCAAGGCTTGTTTGCGGTCTTTCTGCGTGGGAACACCTCTGCAAGCTTCTTCATGACGTGGGACATCCATCCTCCAAAGGGGAAGTTCCTAGTCCTCTTCGTTCTTGCAAAACACCAAGCTTCTTCCATCCGGTGGCAGCTCCTTTGCACCCTCAGCTGGCATTTCCTGGGCATCTGCCCACTCTCGACACTGTCGTGATTCTTGGACTTGGTCCACTTCTCTTACAGGTACTCCGGTCCGGAAATCCACTGTTGTTGCTTTACTGGTGTTGGTTTTCCTTGCAGAATCCCCCTATCACGACTTCTGTGCTCTCTGGGGGTTGTAGGTGCACTTAACACCTACCTTACAGGGTCTTGGGGTGAGTCATTTTTCTAACCCTCACTGTTTTCTTACAGTCCCAGCGACCCTCTACAAGCTCACATAGGTTTGGGGTCCATTTGTGGTTTGCATTCCACTTTTGGAGTATATGGTTTGTGTTGCCCCTATACCTATGTGCTCCTATTGCAATCTACTGTAACTTTACACTGCTTGCATTACTTCCTTTTGCTATTATCTGCATAATTTTGGTTTGTGTACATATATCTTGTGTATATATTTTATCCTCATACTGAGGGTACTCACTGAGATACCTTTGGCATATTGTCATAAAAATAAAGTACCTTTATTTTTTGTATGTCTGTGTATTGTGTTTTCTTATGATATTGTGCATATGACACCAGTGGTATAGTAGGAGCTTTGTATGTCTCCTAGTTCAGCCTAAGCTGCTCTGCTATAGCTACCTTCTATCAGCCTAAGCTGCTAGAAACACCTCTTCTACACTAATAAGGGATAACTGGACCTGGTACAGAGTGTAAGTACCCCTTGGTACCCACTACAAGCCAGGCCAGCCTCCTACAGGTGGCACTTCTCTTTAAGCAAAAAGCAGGCACAGCAGTAAGACATTGCATGTCTTTAGAGTTTTTCAGGAAGTCCACCAATCATACTTTTCGATGTCTTGTTGAATCTTCCAACAAGACCAATTATTTGAGGTTGATTTGGGGTAGTGAACATATAGGTCACACCACACTCAGCTCACATGTGTTTTAGGTAGCTAGACATTAAGTTTGTACCTCTGTCTGACAGCCCACTCTGGTGAATACACTAATGAGGGCGCTAGCTACTGCAGGGGCAGCTGTAGTCCTCAGAGGAATAGCTTCAGGATACCTGGTTGCATGATCCACTGTAACCAGTATAAGTCTGTTTCCTAATGCTGTTGGAGGGGAGGGTCAAGGGGACCAACTATGTCAATCCCTACCCTTTCAAATGGAACCCCAACCACTGGAAGTGGAATTAAGGGGGCCTTTGGGTGACCATCTGGCTTGCCAGGTGGCACAGGAGTTATATAGGAAAGCATCCTTTTTGTCATGGTTAGCCCCCCAGTTTTTCCTGGTTTCTGATGTGGCTTTGACTGTTACTGCACTGGATCCCTGCTAACCAGGTTCCCAGTGCTAACCAGGTCCCCAGGACTGCATAGTTGTTTTGCACAATTGGTAAACCTTTAGCTACCACTTTGAGACCCTAGTAAATAGTACCCCTGGTACCTCGGGTCTGGGGTACTAAGGACAACGGTCTCTGAGGACTGCAACACCAAGTGTGCCACCATCAGGGACTCCTCACCAAACCCACACAGTGCTGCCAGATCCCCTATCACTGCATGTGCCATGTGTAAGTCACCTCTAAGGCAGAGTACATCAGGGCACATGTGAAGGCATATATACATAAGCAGATATGCCCCTGCCATGTCTCTCAATTCTGAGTCATAGGAAGTGTACAGGGAAGCCATTTTAAATGTCATTACGAGTTCCCCAGCTACTTGATATGTTTTCTGAATCCTGGAATGATTGGTATCAAACATCTCGGAATAATAAACCCTCACTGACTCCAGTGATGGATTTATTGATAAATGCACACAGAGGGCACCTTAGAGGTACCCCCTGAAAACCTACCAGCTACTAGTGTGCTCACTGACAGGTTCGGACCAGTTCAATCACCACAGACAAGTTTCTGGCCCCCCCAAGGTAAGAGCCAGTCCTCTCGAGGGCCTGGGACAAAGACCTGCTCTGGACAGAGGTGTGACCTCCTCTCCCAGGCAGGATAGACATTTCATGGTGGGGAGTTTCAAAGGCCTTTCCGCCTTTGTAATTGCGACCAATGTATCTACAGATGGTGGAGATGACCAACCCTGCTGTCCCGACTCCATTTGTGGCGGCAGCACAGGCGGGCAAATTAAATAGAGGTGTGCCCACTTCATGCCAGTCCCACCCCTAAGGTGGACGAGCTGAAGTGGACACTACTTTTTAAATTCCTCCATTTTGTTTGGAAGGAATTAGGCCACAAGGGTTAGGGTTCTGTCCACTTTCCAGCAGAGCTGTTCCTAAGAAGAGTTTACTCACCCTAAAGGTGGTCAGCCCATTGGCTAACACCTGGCACTCCCTGTAATACCCCTAAATTCAGTAGTTAGGTGGCACCCCAGAACCCAAGAACTCAGATTTCGACAACCTAACATGACCCGGACAAACAAGAGTTGCACCTGCAGAAGAGGGAAAGAAGAAACAGCAGCTGACCTGGAACCAGCCCCTCTGGTCTACCTGCTGACCTCGAAGGATCCTCAAGCCAACTCATCCAACCTCCAATAAAGACTCAAGTCTCCTATGGGCAACAGACTTGCCCTGCAACAAGAAACTCCAAAGAAAAGACTCTGCAGCTGCTGGAACCCTGGAAACCGGACATCCGAAGTGACCACTGCACCCGCCTTCCACGATACGGGGTGAAGCCAACCGACTGTGCTAACATGGGTCCTCAGCGGCCCAGAGTCCGAATCCAATGTGGTCTCACCCATCTTTGTCTCTACTGAGACAACTGCAGCCTCTGCACACAGGCCTCCTCTCCCACAGGCTTGTGGAGAGAGAAAGTCCAACATCTACACGATCCACTACTCCAGTAACCCCTGACCCCAACTGAGGTTGGTCATTGGTTCCAGTGACATCCCCCGGCTCCTAAAAGCTTGAGTCCACTCATGCCGGATTCCCTCATGATACCTGCAGCCTCAGCACACAGGACCCCTTGACCGCGAATGCTCCCGGATGATAAAACCAGATGCCTAAAGACACCATGCGTCACCCCTGGGCACAGGAGAAGAGGATCAAAGGTGCATCTACGTCCCCAAGCACCCTAAGCCTGGTGCTTACCTGTTTGTTGTCCCTGACTGGCTTTCCAGCCAGAGCCTGCAGTCTGATTGTCACTGGGGCAAACTCCCATAGGAAACCACTGGGCATCCGGCACATTACTGCACCTCTGCACCTGGCCGTCCATAGTGCCACCTGGTGTGACCCGTTGGTGTGGTTCTGATCAATGCCCAGTACTTACCTTAACTCCGGAGATTGGCTTTGTCCGTTTTTGTTAACTCTGTGTTTGCTGGATATTGTTTTCCTCCCTAAGATAACATTGCGAGAACTCTTAAGCATAAACACTTTGCAGTCTCAAAAATAGTCAGTGCAGTTTTCAAAGTCCATTTACCTGATTGCGAAGTTCTTGGGTTTGAAACGTGTATATAAAAATAATTATTTTTCTAAATTGGTCTTGGATTTAATCTTTGAGTGTGTGTCTCATCTATTGCCTCTGTAGGTACAACAAATGCTTAGTATTACCCTCTGATAAGCCTAACTGTTCACCCACACTACCACAAGTAGAGCATTAGTCCTAACTACTTAAGCCTCTGCAATACCAAAAGGGGATCCACTGGACTCTCTGCACAGTGTACTTCATTTTAATGCACTATATAGAGAGCCAGCTTCCTACAAGTTACAAAACTCCTTCACCTTCTGGGACCTACCTGGCCAGTAGAAGAGGTTTACCAACCTACTCCATGTTTTGGCCTGGCCAAGATGCCCAGTCAGGGGGATATCATGGGCCAAAATGAGGAGAAACACACTAAACTTCTGAGGCACTACCACTCTCCTAGTGGCGCCAGGTTTGGGGTCTCTGGCCTCTGTGAATAGGAGTACTCTCCTCCCAATAGGTCCTGAGGTAGCCACTGATATCTCCCTTTTCCTTATCAGTAGCTTGGTGTCTGAGGCCTTCAGGAGTGGGACAGGTCTTCTGTCCCTGGCACAGGTCCTTCCTAGAGGAACCTCCTGGTCCTAAGAGCTCTGCAATGCAAGGCCCAAGCTCCTGAGGGGAAGGGGACCTGTTCTGGTATCTTATTGGAAGCTGTCTCCTCAGACTTTTTGTCTTTCCTCCGGGTAGGTTGCGCCTTTATTCCACAGTCCAACTCTACGTTTTCACCCTGAACCTTGCTCTGTGCTCTTGTTTTACACAAACACATTCAGGGATTCCCAGCATAGCTGCATGGGTCTTTCTTTCAACCTCAGCTCATGCTGAGGACTCCAGCTCATTTACTAGCAGACACTGTACTGGTATTGCAAGCAATACCACCACCTTCTTCTGGCCAGTAACGCTTTCCCATTTGAAGGATACCTTTAAAATGGCATGTACTTTAGCCTGATTATCAGCACTGATGGCAGTATATGTCACACTAGTCAAATACTGATCTGAGGACACCAGTTGCTTAGTCACCATGGTGACACTGGCACCAGTGACTCTCAGTGCTTCATCCCTAACCCCATTAGTATATGTCTGTTGTCTGTGTCTTTCCAGGTTACTTGGCCAGACAGCCAAGGAAACTACATCTACCCCACCCTCTGAGACTAAAGTTGCCTCAGTAAGCTCACTGACAAGTTCAGGGCCTACCTGGAATCCCATCTGGAGACTTACCAATGCATTTACTGCAGGTGCACTAGAGGCATTCTTTTTGTGGGGACACGTCTGTTCTCCAGTTAATTGTCCAAGAGCCTTGCAATCATGACACCAAGCCTTTTTTAGAATTCCAGTTTTAACCTTTGTTCCCAAA
This sequence comes from Pleurodeles waltl, assembly GCF_031143425.1. NCBI lineage: Eukaryota > Metazoa > Chordata > Amphibia > Caudata > Salamandridae > Pleurodeles > Pleurodeles waltl. Next base: position 408,878,748 of record NC_090446.1, read on the forward strand.
CTTGGATTGTTAAACTTTTATCCTTGTTCTGGGTACCCTCTTTCCCTTGTGGGGCTTTTTGGTGTCGTTCTTGTTGTCGCGCCACCCCAGTGGAAGTTTTGGTCACCCTTGTTTTCACCCAGTGGTCCCTTTTTTTTTTCCCCAACTCTTGAGGAGAAAGTGGACCTAGGTCTACCAGGAACTGGTGGAACGTCTCTTGCACACAAATACTCAACAGATGCTCTTTCATCAGTAAATTGCAAGAGCTTCAAAATCATGCACCTTTTAACCAGCCACCTAGTGTCTTCACTGAGAAGTCCACAAAATCCACCCAGGGCTGACTGACTTTTTCTAGTCTTCCTTAATTTGATTCTGTACTTCTCAGAAGTGAGCTTAAATCCCTCAATCAGGGTGTCCTGTGTGGTATCATAAGGCCTAGCTTCTGCCTCATTCAGTGTCGGGAGTCTATGCCTGCACTTGCTTGAGAACAGTTCCCAAAGAAGAGAGCCCCAGTTCTTTTTGCTAACATCTCTGGACACACAGGCCCGCTCAATGGCTGTGAACCACCTAGTGATATCACCATCCTCATATTTTGGGACAATCCCTTTGGGGATTTTAGATTGTGTGCTACTCTCTCCCTAGGTATTATATTGCTGCCACCATTCATGGGTGCAAAACTCATTTCTTCTCTTTCCCTTTCTATGGCCAGTAGCCTGTCCTCCAGGGCAATTCTTCAAGTCAATCTTTTTAAAAGAATATCTTCTTCAGTGAGTTCTTCACTGGACCTTGAGGAACCTGTGCCAACCCCACTAGAGGGGAGTGCTATAGGCACCTTTGGTTGTTTGTGGGGTGCAGGTTCCACTCTTTTAAGGGATGTAGTGTCAAGATACTCCTCTTCACTTGATCTGCCCTGATCTATTGGGTCAGTGGCACTGCCAGTAGCATGGGCCTGCTCATTCTATCACAAAAGAGAAGGACTGGGAGAATATTGGTCCAGTGTACAGTCTCCCCAAACTCATACAATAGATATAGTACACTGTTCCATAAATAGAACATGCAGGGCTGGAGAGAGTCAGTAGTTAAGGAGAGCCCTCACACACCCAATAGGATGTCAAGCTTCAACACTGGGCAATCTCCTTGTCAGACCGGTGCTGCATTTTCTGGCGGGCCACCCCTGGTACGGTGGTGGTACTTAACCGGAGATCGTATAACCGAATTTGGTTATGCCTGAGGTGAATACTGTCTATCGCAGTATGCAGAAGAGAAGAAAAAGGTTACAATTAGCTCAGAACCATAAACTTCACATTTAATAAATCAGAGAGGTTCAGGCCAAGATTAAAAGAAGGAAAATGAGGGAGTGTCAAAGGATAATGTCCCACAACACTCCACACAAGGGAAGTAGGTAGAGCCCCAAATCCTAGAAACATATGGTCAACATGTTTCGCATCTAATCGGTCGTAATGATCCCGTGATGCTTCTTCAGGACCGTTGCTGCTACTTCTCCTATACTAATGTAAAGATAGTGCTGGGAGGTCACTTACTTAATGAAGACTGTCCGTCAGAGTCAGTTGTTCAGCCAGTCACCCATCTCACAGTAGAGTATGGACTTCATAGGAACGCGCAAATCTCAAACCAAGGAATGCTAATGGAGTCGTCCCTGGTTGCAGGCGCGCGGTCGAGGGTAGGTCATTACATTCTAGCATCTATTTTTTTGTTAAAACCAGCACATACTGCGTAGAGATTTACATACCTAATGTACTATGTACAAAAGACAAAGAATATCAAAACACAATTATTTGTATTCCGCTTACCCCAGGTGTTAGTACAGCTCTATCTATAGGGATTATTGCCAGGTGTATCATTCAGAATATACAAAATTCCTATGATTTTGCAAACGCATTTGTAAAGTGAAACTAAAAGTGTACTCTGTTACAAAGAAGGGCACAATAGTGGTTATGTATCTTTACAAAATGTGCATGGCAGCAACCTAGTCCTCAAACCCTAATGTGTGGGTTTACTAAGCCCTAATGTGTAGACATAGAAGAAGGGAAAGATGCAGTATTAGATTAGTTAAGACATTTGTTTAGTATTATACCCTCTTCACAAACTCCTCCACAGATGGGTGCATATGGCAAAATAATCAGTGCTCGGTGCATGATTCTAGAAAATATTTACTCCGCAAAAGAAACCAGTAACTTTCCAGTAAGAATGTTTGTGCAGCTTGAAACTCTTCTATACATGTGGCATTACTCTCTCTTCATGAAGGAGGGGTGTTGCATCAAAAAATATCTAAACTTGAGATTATAGTATGGGACACATTGTGTGTAGAGTCAATATCCTAGAGTGTGCTACTGCCTCTGCCTAGGTCAGCAGCCAGCAGAAGTAAACCCTTCTGACCCAACCACTAAATTGCGAAATAACGCACAACATAGAGGTATGACAGGATTGGCTTAATGGGTCTTTAGTACTCATGCTTTCATGTGTCTATCCTAATGAAGAACAAAACTCGCTCTGATTCACAATGGGAAAGCAACACTACCAGCAAAGAATGCTGCTGATTGGTCATAATGGTGGCACTCGGGTCACTGCCAAGATTCCTGACTCATGTAGCGCCTTTTTGTCCTAACAGAAAGGTCACTACTACATAATGTATTCTCATTCGAGGGGAAATGGGGGTTGGGGGGGGGGGTGATGGTGATGGTGCAGAGTTCACATAGGCCTGCCTCTTTAACCTGTATTCAGACTTGTTATCTCCATAACTATCTAAAATCCTTGGTGGTTCTCTGATGACTGATTCAGTTAATAGGGTCAGTTGAGGGCTCCAACCTCATAAAGGCCTTCCCTCCTTTGAGAGCGTAGCATTAAGCAACCAGGCAATGGATCATTTCTTGTCCAATTGTGACAACAGGCTATCTGCTTGAAATGGTAACCCAGGCCATACCCTAAACCTTCATACAGTAAAGCATTAGAACCAGCTGCTGGAAGACTTGTAGACTAGTCTTTGACCATGCATATTTGATGCCACTCTTGGAGTGGAACTGTATTCTCCCAACCTTGAACTCCTGAGTTTCTGCTTTTGCATACTGCAGAGGCACACATTTAACTGTGTAAGCCATCCTGTTCAATTTGTGTGTTCTCTTTTTGGTATTGTCATTGCGTAATGTGTTTTCTTGATGACAAACACTCTTGTCCAGTCTTTATAAATATGCATGTTTTCTGTTCAAGAAACTGCACAGCCACTTGCAGGACTAAAATCTTAAAACCATATAGTATAAAGAAGAGAGAGGAAGGTGCTGCAGAGCTGTGAGAAAACACATATCCACGTGAGTCATGCAGTCCTGTGTTGCAGCCCATAACACAGTTCTCTTAGCAAGACGTGTCTCACTGAAGCTTAAGGGAAGCTGAGCCATCTTGCTTTGTATTGTATTGCAGCATTTTTTCTGATAATCTTCCAGCCAAGATTCCTAATGTTTTGTATACTTCCTCAGGTGTCCGACTGGATCCAGACATTTTTAGCAGTAACTTTGCTGGCAGGAGCCACTAATGACTCTGCGTCGATGTTGCTCTGCACCATATGTGACATGTGCCAACCTGTATAGATGCCACCTATGCGTACAGTCATCAGTTCTTTCTGTTTGTGCCAGTAGATGCAAATCCAGACCTACCCCATGTCTCTTTGAGACTATAAATTGTCTACAGTCTTCAGTGTGCAAGGGAATTCACACCTCCCAAGTCTAAAGGGTTTAAACCCTGTGGGGAATGTGGCCAACAAATGTCTGGTGTTGATAGACCGCCAAACATACATCTCGCTTCAATGGTGGAACAGTATCAATTTAAACCAAGGGCGGCCTTTTCAAGACCCAGTGCCACAATACGTGATAACGACAGATGCTTCCATGACAGGGTGGGGGGCACACCTCAATCAACACAGCATCCAAGGACAATGGGACATACAGCAAAGACGGTTTCACATAAACCACTTAGAAATGTTAGCAGTATTTCTAGCGCTAAAAGCATTTCAACCCATAATAACCCACAAATACATTCTTGTCAAAACAGACAACATGACAACAATGTATTACCTAAACAAACAGGGAGGGACACACTCGACACAGTTGTGCCTCCTCACACAAAAAATATGGCATTGGGCGATTCACAACCACATTCGCCTAATAGCACAATTTATTCCAGGGATTCAGAATCAACTAGCAGACAATCTTTCTCGGGATCACCAACAAATCCACGAATGGGAGATTCACCCCCAAATAATAAACACTTACTTCAAAATTTGGGGTACACCACAAATAGATCTATTCGCAACAAAAAACAACTCAAAATGCCAAAACTTCGCATCCAGATACCCACAACATCAGTCTCAGGGCAGTGCGCTATGGATGAACTGGTCAGGGATATTTGCGTACGCTTTTCCCCCTTTCCCGCTCCTTCCATATCTAGTAAACAAGTTGAGTCAAAACCAACTCAAACTCATACTAATAGCACCAACATGGGCAAGGCAACCTTGGTACACAACACTACTAGACCTTTCAGTAGTACCTCATGTCAAACTACCAAACAGACCAGATCTGTTAACACAACACAAACAACAGATCAGACATCCAAATCCAGCATCGCTGAATCTAGCAATTTGGCTCCTGAAATCCTAGAATTCGGGCACCTACACCTCACACAAGAAGGTATGGAGGTCATAAAACAAGCTAGGAAACCTACCACTAGACACTGCTATGCAAATAAGTGGAAAAGATTTGTTTGTTACTGCCATAATAAGCAAATTCAGCCCTTACACGCATCTCCAAAAGATATAGTAGGATATTTACTACATTTACAAAAGTCAAAGCTAGCCTTCTCTTCCATAAAGATGCATCTTACCGCAATTTCAGCTTACCTGCAAATTACGCATTCAACTTCATTATTTAGGATACCAGTCATAAAAGCGTTCATGGAAGGCCTAAAGAGAATTATACCACCAAGAACACCACCAGTTCCTTCATGGAACCTCAACATTGTCTTAACACGACTCATGGGTCCACCTTTTGAGCCCATGCACTCTTGTGAAATGCAATACTTAACGTGGAAAGTTGCATTTTTAATTGCCATCACATCTCTAAGAGTGAGTGAAATTCAAGCATTTACCATACAAGAACCATTTATTCAAATACACAAAAATAAAGTAGTTCTACGGACAAATCCTAAATTTTTACCAAAAGTAATCTCACCGTTCCACTTGAATCAAACGGTAGAATTACCAGTGTTCTTCCCACAGCCAGATTCTGTAGCTGAAAGAGCACTACATACATTAGACATCAAAAGAGCACTAATGTACTGCATTGACAGAACAAAACTAATTCGAAAAACAAAACAACTATTTATTGCCTTTCAAAAACCTCATACAGGAAATCCAATTTCAAAACAAGGCATTGCTAGATGGATAGTCAAGTGCATTCAAACCTGCTATCTTAAAGCTAAAATAGAGCTGCCTATTACACCGAAGGCACACTCAACCAGAAAGAAAGGTGCTACCATGGCCTTTCTAGGAAATATTCCAATGAACGAAATATGTAAGGCAGCAACATGGTCTACGCCTCATACATTTACCAAGCACTACTGTGTAGATATGTTAACTGCACAACAGGCAACAGTAGGTCAAGCTGTACTAAGAACATTATTTCAAACTACTTCAACTCCTACAGGCTGAACCACCGCTTTTGGGGAGATAACTGCTTACTAGTCTATGCACAGCATGTGTATCTGCAGCTACACATGCCATCGAACGGAAAATTTCAGTTACCCAGTGTACATCTGTTCGTGGCATTAGTCGCTGCAGATTCACATGCGCCCACCCGCCTCCCCGGGAGCCTGTAGCCGTTTAGAAGTAGATCTTGAACATTTGTACATATATTACTTTAAAATTCATTATATACATACGCATTCACTCCATTGCATGGGCACTATTACTAGCATACACAACTCCTACCTCACCCTCTGCGGGGAAAACAATCTAAGATGGAGTCGACGCCCATGCGCAATGGAGTCGAAATGGGAGGAGTCCCTCGGTCTCGTGACTCGAAAAGACTTCTTCGAAGAGAAACAACTTGTAACACTCCGAGCCCAACACCAGATGGCGGGATGTGCACAGCATGTGAATCTGCAGCGACTTATGCCACGAACAGATGTACACTGGGTAAGTGACATTTTCCATATATATATATATATATATATATATATATATATATATATATATATATATATATATATATACACACACACACACACACACACACACACAATAGCATTCAGAAATTAGCATAGAAACAACAAGTATTGACACGAATTGTAGAAAATAGTTAGAGTCCCGGGGAGGGCCAAACCACATACTAAAATAGTGAAATACGAAGTGAAATCCCCGACCCAAAAGTATGGAGTAGTTAGAGGGGAGCTGGGAGAACTTGGGACCCCAGAGGTGAGTAGAGGAGAGCAGAGGTAAGTACCTGGTTTTCACAAGGACTTGGAAGTTGTATTGTGCAAGTACAGGACCAGACTAGAGGAAACCAAAGGTGGATTCTGGAAGAAGATGACCTGCAAAAGAAGGGGACAGTGTCCAGTCCACAATGGAGTGTCCAGTCGGGGAAGGGACCCCTATCCACCCTTCTGTGGATGAAGATCCGGGTCGACGGGGGAAGAAGACCAGCTGTGCTATCCAGAAGCTGCAGAGGCATCCTTGGATTGGTGCAGATGGTGTTGTAGATCAGTCGTCATCAGGTCGCAGATCAGTGGTCAGGAGAACCACTAACAAGCCTTGGCAAAAGAAGAGTTGCAAGGCTGAAGAGGACCAGCAACGTCCAGGGGACCCAACCGTCTGGGCTGACCCTCAGCAGTCGGGAGAGTCAGCAGAGGCAGTCGCAGCCCCCACAGGCAGCCCACTGGCAGTAGACACAGTAAGTTAAAGTGAGGCCCAATCAGCACACCTAGAGAGGAGTCGCTGGAGCAGCATTGGAGAGACTGTCCTTGCAAGGATGAAGTGCTGGGGGCCCAGGGCTACTTGGAGCCTGAAGATCTCTTGGAGCAGAAGACAACAAGCCTTGGTTGCTGCAAGAGTCTGGTGCATAGGGGTACTGTCCTGCAATGAGAGGCAAGGACTCACTGTGTCCCAAGTTGGACTGCAGGCAAAGAGCACCAAGGAGGCCTTTCCAGAACACCACCTGTGTTGCAGGATCTACGTAGTTCCAAAGGAGAATAGATCCACGCAGCCGGACATCGTTGCTGTAGGTGCCTGCAGATGCATGGGTTTGACTCCTTCACTCTAAGGGAGATCTCTTCTTGCTTCCTAGTACAACTGAAGTCTTTCCAACCCCAGCAGATGTACAGCCGGAGAAATATTGCACTTGCTGGAAAGAGCGGGGGAAACAATGTTGCAAGACGAGGTCATCTCTGGAGTTGCAGTCTTGTCGGGTCCTGAAGTGAAGATAAGCCGAAAGTGGGACTAACCTTGCCAAACCGAGGGTACTTACCTACAGGGTGCATGCACTCTTTCACACAGGGTGCAGTGGCAGGCCTGCAGACGCAGTTTACATGGGCTCCCATGGGTGGCACAATATGTGCTGCAGCCCATGATGGACCCCTGGTGTACCAATGTCCTGGGTACCTAGGTACCATCTACTAGGGACTTGCGTGGGTGCACCAGTATGCCAATTGTGGGTGTGAAAGGTTACCCACAAACTAAATTTAGGGGAGAGAGCTCAGGCACTGGGGTCCTGGTTAGCAGGATCACAGTGCACTATAGTCCAAAACATACTAACACCAGGCAAAAAAGTGTGTGGGGGGGGGGGGGTTCTACAACCAGAACTCAGCTTACTACAGGGACTTCCCTTTCAAGGCTGTGGTTTTGATGCACCAGTTGTCAGTAACTGACGGCAGCACAATGGGGGGGGGGGGCACATTTTATAGGTCCTGAAACATCCTGACGGACGCATAGCCAACTGCCCCCACCTGACGGCATGCAGGGGCTTCAGCTTAAGGAAAAATCTCCGCATCTAGACTGATGCATGGGGATTTGAGACTATATAGGTATGAAACATGTTGACCACATTACTGTAGTGTAGGTATTCCTCCTCAACTCCCAGTCAACTCTATCATAACCCTGCAGTTTAGGGATTTCACAGACATACCTTCATCTAGGGAAAATCAGACCATTGTATCTGTTGATTCTCATCTCCTATTTATAACCCTGACATACGTTTCACCGGCTTAGAGTAAAAGTTACTGCATTGGCACCTATAGTCAATTTTAACTTCCATCTCTTCCAGTCTCTCACCCACCACAGACCAGGAAACTCTTCACGTCTCTGGTACATTTTTCCAGCACTTCTGCAAAGGTTCTCTTCCAAAGAGCTCTCTCAAGGGGCTCGTCGGTCATTGCAGTGCCAGCCCAACGAGAAGCAAGCCCAGTGGTGTAGCATGACACCTAATGGTGGGTGAGGGCCCTTGCTCCTAACCAGAAAGAGAAAGATTCCTTACTGCCCTCTAAATTGGTTTTGTGGAGTTAATCATTTCGGAACAGTGCACTCATTATTTGTTGACTATATTTCTGTGGGAAAGTGTACACTGGGCCGCCTAACATCTCCCAGTCCCCCTCCTTTCATTACTAGATAGAATAACCTCGATCATTCACCTCATTGGTTAGCCCTGATCCAGCCAGACTTTAACAGTGATCTCTTCTTCTTGGAAGACTCTACAGGTAAGTCATTCATTTTTTTGGGACCACCATTAATACCTTAAACCTGCCAGCCCCTTTCTTCCTTGTATTTATTGTTTATTCAGTTTTCTACAGAATCTCTTTTCTTACTTATCAGGAGTTCTTTATTTTTTCCGTGGATTTACTTCAATCCTCTTATCTTCCGCAGCTTTGACCTGTGTAATTCAAGTTATTTTTGTATACCACCAAGTTTTTGTTTTTGCCCAATCACATTAGTAATTATGTCTTCATTACTGCTTTAGATAATCAGTGGTCACTTCTCACGCGTCTCATCCTTCTGTCCTGATAATGACCTCCTATTGCCCAGAGGTTGAAACGCCACCAACTATTGATGTTATAGGCTTCATTCTTTGACCACATAGCCTAGAAATCGTTCAAGGACTGAAGAATCGTGTAATTTTATATTTGATGGACTTTTCACTTCGATTGATATTGACTATTTCCAGTTCGTGAGCACTTTAACACTTACAATTATTGCAGTTTCTGCCTGCAAAATTGTGTAACTTGTTCTGATTTTCATTTAATATGGTTGGGTTACAAACTCTTTATTCAGGTCTTGCTTAAGATTGTGCATCTTTTTGATTTATGTATCTTGTGTGGATAGAGGCTGCATTCTCAAAAGTGATCAAAGTATAGTCATTTAAATACATTTACAATGAAACATTGTTGCTTTAACTTAATTTGTTACCCTGTATTCCTCATTTAGCAGATTGGTCTTACTCTTGTTTTTTGCATATGTATAAATTAACAGCCGCTATCATAGGCCTATAATCTAGTACTTTAAGGTGTGAATTCTCTTTCACACTTGTGTTAAAACAGATGTCAGCCATGCTTGCGTGCATCCTGTACCAGAAGGGATTCATATCGGCAAGGGAGCTGTCCTTCCCAATCTTTTTGGTGAATGATGTACTTGACTGGTCGAATGAAGGCAGCTGGCAGTTTTTGGTACAAATATCAATGTAGATGATATTTGTAGGAAGTTGTCTCTGTATATACTATCTCAAAGTGAGAGATAGTGTGCACAGAGTCCAATGGTTCCCCTCGGAGGTTGATAGTAGCAAAATTAGATAATGCTAATGCTCTATTTTGTGGAAGTGTGGTCGAGCAGTAAACTTATCAGAGGGTAGTGTTGAGCATTTGTTGTACACACACAGGCAAAAAATGAGGAACACACACTCAAAGACTTAACTAAAGGCCAATAGGTTTTATATAGAAAAATATATTTTCTTAATTTATTTTAGAACCACAAGATTCAAGATTTGAGGTAAGTACATAAAATGCAAGGTACTTCACACAGGTAAGTATAGAACTTTGATTTAAAACAGTAGTACACACAGTTTTGGCTAGAATGGCAATAAGCTATTTTAAAAGTGGACACTGCAAAAATCAACAGTTCCTGGGGAAGGTAAGTTTGGTTAGGTTTCTCAGGTAAGTAAAGTACTTACACAGTCAATCTCCCGGGCATAGGCAGCCCACTGTTGGGGGTTCAAGGCGACCCCAAAGCCACAGCAGCAGCAACATAGGGCCGGTCAGGTGCAAAGGTCAAAGGAGGGCCCAAAACACATAGGCGCTTATGAAGAACAGGGGTGCTCCAGTCCTAGTCTGCTTGCAGGTAAGTACCTGCGTTCTCGGGGAGCAGACCAGAGAGGTTTTGTAGAGCACTGGGAGGGTACACACACAAGCCCACTAAACACACCTTCAGTGGCACAGGGGCGGCCAGGTGCAGTAGGTAAAGTAGGCGCCGGGTTTGCTATAGAAAGCAATGGAAGGACCGGGGGGGTCACAGAGGTGATGCAGGCAGGGTACAGGGGGGCTTCGCTGGCCAGCCACTGACTGGGCTAGGATGAGGGCCACTTGCTGGTCACTCTTGCACTGGTAGGTGATTCCTCTTGGTCCTGGGGTCTGCGGGGACAGTGCTTGGTCCAGGCGTCGGGTTCCTTTGTTACCAGGCAGTCGCAGTCAGGGGGAGCCTCTGGATCCTCTCTGCAGGCATCGCTGTGGGGGTGTGAGGGGTTGACTCAGGGTGTCCACGCCGTTGGAGTCGCCTGGACGTCCTCTCTGTGGTGTTTGTTGTCCTGGACTCGAGCCGGTGGCGTCAGGTGCAGTGTGTGAAGACTCGCGCTTCTAGCGAGAAGTGGGAGTCTCTTTAAAAGTTGTTTCAAAGTTGCAAAGTTGTTGCAGTTTCTGAAAAGTGACGCTGTTCTCTGGAGGTTCTTGGTCCTTTAGGTGCAGGACAGTCCTCTAAGTCCTCAGAGGTCGCTGGTCCTGCCGGATGCGTTGCTGTGCAGGTTCTTTGAATCTGGAGACAGGCCAGTGGGGCTGGGGCCAAGTCAGTTAGTGTCTTAGTAGTCTCTGCAGGGCTTTCAGGTCAGCAGTTCTTCTTTCTTCAAGTTGCAGGAATGTGATTTCCTGGGTTCAGGGTCGCCCCTAAATACTCAATTTAGGAGTGTGTTTAGGTCTGGGGGGCAGTAGCCAGTGGCTACCGTCCTGGAGGGTGGCTACACCCTCTTTGTGCCTCCTCCCTATGAGAAGGGGGCACATCCCTAATTCTAATGGGGGAATCCTCCAAAACCAGATGGAGGATTTCTGAAGGCAGGGGTAACCCCAGCTCAGGGCACCTTAGGGGCTGTCCCGACTGGTGGGTGACTCCTGCTTGTTTTTCTCATTATCTCCTCTGGACTGGCTGCCAAAAGTGGGGGCTGTGTCCAGTGGGCGGGCATCTCCACTAGCTGGAGTGCCCTGGGGCATTGTAACACAAAGCCTGAGCCTTTGAGGCTCTCTGCTAGGTGATACAGTCCCTGCAGGGGGGCGGTGTGAACCACCTCCACCCAGGGCAGGCTTTGTTTCTGGCTCTAGAGCGCACAAAGGATCTCAACCCATGGGGTCAGAAACTCGTCTCAGTGGCAGGCTGGCACAGACCAGTCAGCCCTTCACTGAAGGATTGCGTAAAATACAGGGGGCATCTCTAAGATGCCCTGTGTGTGTATTCATTAATAAATCCAGCACTGGCATCAGTGTGGGTTTATTATTCTGAGAAGAGTGATACCAAACTTCCCAGTGTTCAGTGTCACCATTATGGAACTGTGGAGTTCGTATAGAGTAACTCCCAGACCATATACTTAATATGGCCACACTGTACTTACAATGTCTACGAATAGACTTACAGTGTAGGGGCATAGTGCTCATGCAGCTATTCCCTCACCTGTAGTATAGTGCACCCTGCCTTAGGGCTGTAAGGCCTGCTAGAGGGGTGACATACTTATGCCACAGGCAGTATTTTGTGTGGATGGCATCCTGAGGGGGGATGCCATGTCGACTTTGCAGATTGTGTGCGTTGGTGGGGAGAAAAAGGCAAAGGAAGTGTGCATGTGTTAGGTGAGGGGTCCCTTACGGTGACACAACACATGCTGCAGCCCTTAGGGACCTTCCCTGGTCACAGGGCCCTTGGTTACCACTGGTACCTTTTACAAGGGACTTATCTGTGTGCCAGGGGTGTGCCAATTGTGGAAACAATGGTACATTTTTAGTGAAAGAACACTGGTGCTGGGGCCTGGTTAGCAGGGTCCCAGCACACGTTTTAGTCAAGCCAGCATCAATATCAGGCAAAAAGTGGAGGGTAACTGCAACAGGGAGCCCTTTTCCCACAATATTGTTTTTTCTCTATGCCCTCCTTTGTGCTTCTCAAGTGACACCTACTAAATAATGCCTGTTAGAGTGAGACCTTAATTACGATTATAATTTAAAATTTGGAGAAACGTATTCCCTGCCTCTGACAAATGTTGAATGTGATGACGAAATTACTTTCTTGCATGTGTATATTGGTATGTAAGCTTCGATTTTTATTTTTTTAACAAAGAAAAAAATTACAACTATTATAAAGCACTGCTAAATGATCAGCTAGTGCCAGTGAAATCTGAAGTTCTCAGAGTCTATCTTGGTACTCTGATCAGTTTGGTAATTGAATTCAACAGATTATGAGCTGTCCTATTGTGACTTCGATTCATGGTCCATGAAATCATGCCATTTTGCTAAGTGGGCTTGGAAACCACTTGACCATGTTGTAATTCAAATGTAGTAGATTATTAAGCATGAATGCCTCCCTACGCAGCCCAAAAACTCCTCCTGTGCGCGATTAATTTCAAGTTGATGATTCATTCCTGAAAATTAGTCTCCAAGCTTTAATCAAGCTGAAGTCGTTTTTATCAAAATTATAGAAGACTTATTTATTTACATTTTAACAGCTAAGTGTGCCGGTCCGTGATCGTAACGCAGCTTTTTTTCACTGTTTCACAGGAGTTAAAACGACAAAGTGTTAGGCTTCATACGATTGCTTGATTGGTTATACTGCGGTTTGGTGATGACCATGACCTTAAAGGAGTGATTGTTTTTGTATGTTTTTGTGCTAGATTATAAAATGGAAAGAGCAGTCAGTAGAAGTTCTTTCAGATAGCTAACTGGTTTTTTTCTTCTCTTTTTTTCTACAGAGTTCATGTATTAGTTTTAGCTATTGGAAAGAGACTGTTTCTGTGCTGCTCAGTCCCGACCGGACAGCCCCTTGTGCCATTATCAGCTACATTGATGAAGCATACATGGACCTAGACAGAGAACATACTGAGGAGTAATTCTTTTAACTTAGACTTCTGTTGGACTGTGTGACGGATGGTATCTCACAGACATTTGATATTCAGGGATACACCATGTTGTGTGAGTGCATTTACGCTTGGAACCATGGAATGTTACTACGTCATTAATGACTCTTATTCGCCTCTTTAATATTCCAAAAGCTTCTATGGACCATACCTTCAAAACACACTCTGAGCAGTGTGTTCAGGAAACCTTTCTGGAAATGAAATACAAATTCCGCTAAATGTTCGCAAACATATATTTATTTATCTATATATAAATATAAATAAATATATTTTTGAACTTATCCTCAAAGGAAGGCTGAAATATGGACTTTGCCTCAACCACAATCTCAGAGACCTCTCTTACCCAACGCCACCTGCAGTAACTTTTTCTTATGAGGTTAAACATCACTGGATCAAATCAATCCCTTTTCTCCCCCCAAACTGTTCAAAGGCAGCCTGTTATGCTGGACACGAAGCAAATATGCCACACTTTTCAAAGGACTCGTTGTTTCTTTTTGTCCAAAGTATGATTGAGAACGACTGGGCTGTTAAGTGGAGGGCCGAACTTTAGTTGAAATTGTGTGTGCTTTTAATTCTCAATTTCTGTTTTGTTAAAGTTTCTTCTATGTTTTTTATTTGCTTGGTATTGCATTTTTCATAGGTAACGATAATATTTTTCCTTGGGAGAGAGTGCTCCACTTTTCCTTTTGCACCTTTCATTTCTTCGGGTCTCTGTTGTGAAGAACAGTGATTACTGTTAAGTTGCTTTAGGTCAAGATCTGTTTCAGCATTTACTAATTTAACTGGTTTTGGTATTTTGAAATATATCCAGGCAGTAACCACTTGAGGTACAGTTCCACTTTTTTTTAACGTACTCTCTGCCTTTTATGATTTAATGCTACATTTCAGTATCAGACAGATGAAGTTCCATATGCCACGTTCTATAGTGTTCTTTTGTTTTTAAACCGCAATTTTGTATATTGTTTTATAACTAAAATATAGTGCTGAATCTCGTACCCTTATTTTACAAAAATATTAGGAGTGCTGAGAAAGAACACCCTGGAAATATTTATTTTTTCAGCAATTGAGTATGAATTTGTTTCCTGACTGAACAGTCTCCAATTCCTTTGTCCGTATAATTTGCATAGGAATTGATCTAGGCACGTAGCAGAAACATAAATTTTAATACACATTACTTGCCATGTTTTGATATGTTTTCTCTTCAGTAAGTGTAAAATTGCACTGATCCACCTCCAACTAAATGTTTGGTAGGTGAGGCAAACTGAAGCACACAAGAACATTGCTTTTAATAATTCGGCCTTTGTAGAACCTTGCACAGATCAAAAATGAACGTTTACTGTGAAGGAAATAGTACAAATCGTATTAGTTCTTTTATTTGTAATCTGGTTGCACATTAGTAGCTCATACTGTGATATTACAAATGTAAATGCTATACACATGCAAAACTAAAATGTACTTCTACTTTTTAACTAACTGTTGTGCTCAGTTTCTCTCTACACAGTTGTAAGCATAAATGTGAAGAATGAGCATTTGGCTTTATTGCTGAGGGTGCTTCTACATTTCACTACTCTGCACATTAGACCTTATATAGCAGCAGGGTGTGAATTAGGAAATAGTTCCAATTGCATGTAGGGTTTATGTTTGGCACTTGTTTCCATGTTTACATGTGTACATTGTTTGCCGATCTTAATACTTCAGTTTACACATTGTGATGTGAAGTTTTTTCAGGTGGCTGACAGCCTAAATCTAGAGCCTGTCCTTATGTATGATGAGGTTTTGAACTAATTCGATTTGTGGGCAGAGGTTCCATTTTTGCTTAATATTTAAGCGTTGGAGCTTTTCCTTTTTGAACATTTCATAAGATGCCAGCTTTCCTCAATTAAATGCAGGTTTTTATCGGCAGTGCGTCTCTTAATGTGATAGCTTTAACACTATTAGAACTTGGTCCTAAACTTTTTAGGATGTGGCATGAACTCATATAATGAAAGAAACGATATGGCTGTTATTGGCTTGCAAGGAGCATCTTCAGTGGAGTTCTTAGATTCTGTACCTGATAGAAACATTTTGCACTTTGTATAAGTCACTTTCTTATGCCACAGCCATGTTTTACTTAAAAATGAATATATGCATTAAATATTACGCTTTGTCATTTTTCTGCTTACTTTAGTCTGTTGTGTTCATGTATGACAGCAAAGCTTGATGCAGTGTTTACTAATAGGCAGTATTTGCTGTGTTACTTTTGGTATTTCATCTTGAAGGTTGGCCCATTCGGTTTCTTGCACTGGAAATAATTCATTTTATGGCATTCCTTTCTAAAGATGACCCTCAGTCTTGCTGAAGCAACTCTAGTTGTCTGTTCTTCATAAACATCCCCTCTTTTGATTTAATTTTCTTTCCTTCAAGTTTAATTTATGTATCTTTAAATATTCCTAACTGTAATAGATGTACTTAAAAATAAACAGATGCTTCTAATTAAAGGTGCCTAGGTGAACTACCTTATGTCTGCTCCAGTTGTCATCACATCATTGTAAATGAAAGGCTTTACTTGTAATCTTAGAATGATAGTCTATAAATTTCTAAACTTTTTTTTAAGTGCTCTTAACATCCGCTGCATGTGCTTCTGTAGCTCATATGCTTAGCACTCCCCTGCCATCTCGTCTTGGGTGCGGATGTTGCAAGATAGAAACTTCACCTAAGATTGATTGTTTTTTACGCCACAGCGTTAGGACATGTTTCACAGTGCCCTGAGAACTTTGTGTTAAAATGCTGTGGATCGTCAGAATTTTGACCTCTGTCAAGAATTCCCATACACGGGGTTGAACAGAGATCATGGAGAATTTAAATGCTCTGGCCATTACAGACTATTCCCTTGACATCCAATTGGAAGAAGCAAGCCAGATCCACATAAGAATAACATGTGTGGGTTGGAGTGTTTCAAGAATACGCTAATCTGATAGAGACTTCTAGTTGCAGATTACTTACCAGGTGTCGGTCTGGGTCCGGAGATTTTTCTTCAAGCAGTACCCTTGCACGGCGTTAGGTGGTGCTGGTTAACTTCACATCCGTCATTAGCGTGGTGGTCACCCGATAGGACTTCACTTAGGACATGTTTCACAGTGCCCTGAGAACTTTGTGTTAAAATGCTGTGTATCGTCAGAATTTTGACCTCTGTCAAGAATTCCCATACACGGGGTTGAACAGAGATCATGGAGAATTTAAATGCTCTGGCCATTACAGACTATTCCCTTGACATCCAATTGGAAGAAGCAAGCCAGATCCACATAAGAATAACATGTGTGGGTTGGAGTGTTTCAAGAATACGCTAATCTGATAGAGACTTCTAGTTGCAGATTACTTACCAGGTGTCGGTCTGGGTCCGGAGATTTTTCTTCAAGCAGTACCCTTGCACGGCGTTAGGTGGTGCTGGTTAACTTCACATCCGTCATTAGCGTGGTGGTCACCCGATAGGACTTCGCTGGTCGTATATAGGCGCCACTCCGATGCACTGACGTCAGTTCTTTTTTTTTTTTGCACCAGCCTACACTCAGATCCGGAGAGAGATACCCTTACCGTCGCTTTTTGACTGGCCTTTCAACTTTTTGTTGGCGTTTTTTGACTTCTGGTGCATCGAGATGTTGTCTCATAAGACCAGCTTCAAGTCCTGCGACTCCTGTCACTGCAGGATGTCGGTGAAGAATCTGCACCTGGTGTGTTTCTGGTGCTTGCAGTGCGACCATGACCCGAAGTCGTGCTCCGACTGCCAGGCCATAAACCTGAAGGCTTTGAGGGAGTGGCCCCAAAAGCTGCTTGCGGCCCTGCATGCGGCTGCACATCGTTCAAGGGGAAGGTCCCAAAACCACTTGAGAAACCATCACCACTCCGCCTCGTCCCACTTCAAATCGTCGTGCCATTCAGGTATTCTTTTACTTCACCCCGTCGGTCGGATGACGCGATGCGGAAGAAGAAGCGCCCTCGCTCTAGGTCTCTGTCTTTAGGGCCCATTTCTAGGTCAGCTCCACACCTCCCCAAGTTTTCGGGAGCCAGAGCCTCCAATTAAAAGAATTTTACGTGCCCGTGCACCTCATCTTTAAGCAGTCCGGCCCTGTCGGGGAGCCTTTGGGCCCGCAAGGTTGGAAGGGACCCCTTCAGGTTCTGCTCCAACGGCTTCAGCTCCGAAGGGCACCCAAGGATCCGCTTCTGGATCCAGACTGGTGTCGATCATACCCTTGAGACCTTCCCTGACGACGGTTCCAGCATCGACACTCCTGACGTCATCTGGGCCCGCGGGTGGCATTGATCCCATTCTCATAGCCGACTGACACGGAGCTCGATGTTGATTCTGACTTCAGCAGGGACTCTGGTCCCTAGATCAGATCCTGACCCTTATTCCTATGGGTACGACTTCGGTGAGGGTATCGAGGGGTCGCTAGACCCTTTAGAACTCTACCTTGAAGACCCTATGGACTGGGCTCAGGAACTGGGGGCGAAGCCAGCGGGCTGGATACCTCCCCAAACGCTGGTATGCTTTCTCCCCCTACCGTGGCTATGGAGGAGGAGGCTTCCTACTCCATGGCTGTGCAGAGTGGCCAAGGTCTTGGGCCTCGAGCTGGCTTCGGTGGCTGTCATGACCAACCTCCTAACTGAGGTACTTCAGCCTAGGCCTTTCACATCAGAACCCTTTTGCCCTTTGATGAAGCCCTCCTGGATGTTGTGCTGGGGACCTTGTCCAAATCCAGCACAGGGGCTCCTGTTAATGAGACAATAGCCCACCGCCATAGGCCTGCGCCTAACAACCCGAATTTCCTGACCCAGCACCCCACCCCTGAGCGCTTGGTAATCCAAGCCTTCACTTCCCATGGCACGTTCCCTTCTGCACCTCCAGATAGGGAATCAAAAAGGCTTGACCCTCTTGGGAAGAAGTTGTTTTCTTCCTCCAGTCTGGCATTGCAGTCTGAACATTGCATGCCTTTTGGGCCTTTAACACATACCTTACGGGACAGGGTCGCTCAAGTGCTGCCACTGTTCCTGCAGGAAGCATGGGCCATTCTCTCCTAGACAGTTGCTCATGGTAGGGACGCAGCTGAGTTCATAATCAGATGTGGGCTGCATACGACCGACTCTCTGGGCACATCGGTTGCTTCAGTGGTAGCCTTGAGGTGCCACACCTGGCTATGGACATCTAGCTTTTTGCCTAATGCCAATCTAATCTGATAGACATGCCTTTTGATGGCTCCCATCTGTCCTGGGACAAAGCAGACTTGGCGCTCGAGCGCTTTAAGGAGTCCTGGGCTATGACCTGGTCCCTTGGACTCGCTGTGGCCACTTGCCCCCCTCAGTCTGCTTTTCGCCCCTTTCGTTGCTATGAAAGGGGCGCCCAACCACTGCGCACGCTGCTCAGCCTCTGCATGGCTGGGGATGTGGGATCCAGCATTGCGTGGATCAGGGAGCCAGCAGTCTAGCCAGTCTACCGCCCCACCTCAGCTGCAGCCTTCAAACCTTCCTGTTCTGGTGCTTCCCCACCAGCGACCAGTCTGCGGCACTGGTGCCACCTGCCCTGCTGGAACACAATTACGTCAGACAGGTGTGTTTTGCAAATAGTCCAAAGGGGCTACTTCCTCCCCTTTAAGACTACCCTTCCCACAATGCCACCATCCTACGATCGGATGATGGAGAATCACTTAGCACTTCTCCATGAGGAGTTTCTGGCTGTCTTGGACAAGGGTGCCAAAGAGAGGTTCCCTGTGCCAGAAGTAGGTTGTGGTTGTTGTTCCCGCTGCTTTTTGGTGCCCAGAAAGGACAAGGGACTCCACCCTATTCCTGAACTCTGGCCCCTTAAATTCAAAATGCTTACTTTGGCTCAAATCCTATCTGCCCTGGTCCCTGGAGACTGGATGGTTGCGTTGTACTTGCAGGACGCTTATTTCCATATTCCTGTACTGCCTGCCCGCAGATTTGTGTGCATAAGTCACACGCATTTTCAATTTACTGTGCTTCCCTTTGGCCTTACCAGTGCCCCACGTGTGTTCACCAAAGTGATGACAATGGTCGCAGCTCATCTGCGCAGGTGAGGGGTTTGTCTTCCCCAACCTCGACTGGCTGTTGAAGGTGAGCTCTCCCCAGGCTGTTGTCTCCCACCTCCAGACTACGGCGGACCTCGTGCATTCGCTGGGGTTCATTACAAACATGCCGAAGTCACACCTGACCCCTCTCACATGCTCCCTTTCATCTGAGCTTTTCTGGAAGCAGTGCAGTTTCGGCCCTATTCTCCAGAGCGGCAAATCCAGGATATTCAGGCTGTGATACAGATGTTTCAGCCTCTATCCTAGGTTTCTCTGAGAATGACTCTGATGATGCTGGCCCTCAAGGGCTCCTGCATCCTGCTGGTGACTCATGCCAGTGGGCATATGTGGGCTCTGCATTGGGACCTGAAGTTCCAGTAGGTCCAGCATCAGGGAAATGTCTCTTGACATGATCCACATCTCAAAGGGGGCTTGACAAGATCTGTAGTGGTGGGTTTTGAACCGTGATTGGGTGAAAAGCAGATCCCTCTCCCTTCCCCAACCAGATGCAACTGTAGTGACAGATACGTCACTCCTGGAATGGGGCGGCCTTAGGGGAGAGGCAGACATCAGAGGCGTCTGGTCTTCGCCGGCGTCAGAGCTCCACATCAACATGTTGGAGCTCCAAGCGATCAGTCTAGCATTGAAAGTATTTCTTCCTCTCTCAAAGGTAAGGTAGTGCAAGTGTTCAAGAACACCACCACCACCATGGGGTACCGAACCAAACAGGGTGGGTGGGGTAGTGGACCCTTTGTCAAGAGGCTCTGCTCCTCTGGACATGGTTGAAACAGCAGGGCATACCCCTGGTGGTTCAACATATGGCAGGCTCTCTGAACGCCAGAGTGGATGAGCTTACCCAACAATTCTTAACCGATCACGACTGGTGCCTCCATTCGGAGGTGGAGCAAGATCTCTTTTAGCAGTGGGGCAAGCGTTGGTTAGATCTTTTCGCCTCTGCACAAAACAGGCAATTTCAGCAGTTTTACACATTGGAGTATCCAAGGTGGCTCTCGCTTCACGAGGCTTTTAGTCTTGAGTGGAGCTCCATCCTCCTGTATGCCTTTCTGCCACTACCACTTCTGCCCAGAGTTCTCAAGAAGATCAGGAATGATCAGGCCTACGTAACACTTGTTGCTCCGGACTGGGCACAAAGAGTCTGGTATCCTGAGCTATTGAGCATAGCCATCGATCCTCTGATCAGACTGCCCCTTTGGGTGGATCTTCTGTTGCAGCAGCAGGGGAGAGGTATCCACCCGAACCTGTCAAGTCTCCACTTGAACCTGTCAAGTCTCCCCCTTCTTGCTTGGAGATTGAACAGTAGGAGTTGACAGATTTTAACCCACCGCCTAAAGTATGTAATGTTATCTTGGCAGCCAGGCGACTCTCCACCTAAGTGGTATACGCCTGCTGTTGAAAGAAATTTGTGGCATGGTGCACAGAAAAGTCTGTTGACCCTCTCTCTAAGGTTCTATTGTTTATACCAGCAGGGCTCTGCTTTGGGCAATCTCAAAAGTTATTTGTCTGCAATCTCTGCTTTCTTACGGCTGCCTGATCAGCCATCTTAGTTGAATCCCCTATTGTGAAAAGGTTCCTTAAAGGCATTACTCAGATGTTTCCTCTTTCCCCTTTCATTATGCCCCAATGGAACTTGAATTTGGTTCTGAAATTCCTGATGTGTGCACGTTTCAGCCCTCTCCACAATTGTCCTCTGAGGCTTCTCAATTTGAAAAACAGCCTTCCTGGTTGCCATTACATCTGCCTGCAGGGTGAGTGAGCTGCAGACATTATCATCTAAGCCTCTCTACCTACGGGACCCGTTTCTCCCAAAAGTGGTCACGCCCTTCCATGTAGGCCAATCCATCACCTTGCCTACTTTTTACACACACGCCTGCATCCTTCTAAGGAAGAGGAGAGACTCCATCATCTGAACAGAAAAAGAGCACTGGCGTTCTACCTTGATCGTACCAAAGAGTTTTGGGTGAACACTTTGTTGGTTATTTTGATGCGCAGAAAGGTTGGGCAGTGCAGAAGAGAACTATCTCCAGATGGGTAGTACTCTGCATTAAAATGTGCTATACATTGGCTAAAAATCAACCCCTGAGGGCTTGCCTGGTCATTCTGCCAGAGCGAAAGCTGCAACCACTGTATCAGCATGCGGGGGTTCCAGTCCTGGACATCTGTCAGACAGCAATGTGGTCATCCCTGCACACATTTATCAAAAACAACTGCCTGGACATTCAGGTCCGTAGGGATGGGCTTTTTGCCTGTTCATTCCTGCAGGACTTTCTGGTGTGATCTTGGTTCACAGACCCACGTCCGGGAATGGTATTGCTTTGGAATCTATTCTAAGGGAAGGAATCTGCAACTAGATAGTGTCTCTGCCAGATAAGGCGTTACCTACGGTAAGTAAATTGTCCATTAATGTTCAAAATAAGGCTAAAATGTGCTGACATGAATCGGAAAGATCTGATATAGACGCAAGTTGACACACCCTGGGTGGAGACAAACTACAAGGCAGTTCCACAGGGCATATTAAGTGTACATGATTATGAACTCCGAGCTGTTTGTACAGCAGGGAAAAAGATGGGTCAGGCTACAGGTGACGCACTTTAACCAGACTAGGTCAGCAAGATGCTAGATTCTGCTGAGAAACAGGTGGGGGAAGAGCCCCAATTTAATCATGGATCACTGTTTTCATAGGCTTGGTTTACAGGTACGACAGCTATCAATGGGGGGAGCTCATTAAGCACCTTCCAGGGACTTACCAGAAGAGAGCCATGTTGATGCTGCACAGCTTCACAGGAGACAAAGGTGTCTTACATGAAAGACATACATAAAAAGATGGCATCTTGCATTTGGTTGAGAATCTACCTAACTGTAGATTCCTTTACTTAGAATATTCCACAAACTATATGTGGAAAATCTTGAAAATACCTCTGCATACCGTCAGATGGCATTGATCTGCTCCTTGTTTGTATAGTTTGCGCCAAAGTGCCGTGCTCTGTCTCTATGTAGGTGCCACCCCAGCACACTGACATCAGCCATCAGCACAGATCCGTAGGGTTACACCAATCCTTTTTTGGATTACCTTTTTTGACCTTTTGTCCAAATTCTATTTGAGCTAAGCTCCAAGAGTACATTAGAAATGTCAGGGAAAAAAATGTGGGATTTAGAATTTGTGAATTGTCAGAGTCATATGGCTGCCAAAGACCTCCACTTAATTTGCTTATGGTGCCTGGAGCTAGGCCACAACTCTAAGGCCTGCCCAGGCTGTGGAGTGATGAAACCCAAGGTGGTCCGGGAGCATGCCCTGAAGCTCTTTGCCGCCTGACACTGGGTGACTGCACTGGGAAGGTCCTGGGCCTGATGTCAATCATTCCCGCTAATTGTTGTTGCATTCTAAATCATCAGTTGGTAAGTCCCACAAGAAAAAGAAATAAAAGAAGTTGAAGCGTTCTTTGACTTCACCACTCCAGTCCAGGTCATCAGACAAGACATGTAAACGACTCCACAAATCTAGGCCCCACTCCCACAGCATTTGCTATGGTTCACTATAAATGTGCTAAAGGCACACATGAATCATCTGCAACTAGGGAGAGCCTTAATTAGATCTATTGGCCACAGCCAAGAATGTGCAGTTTCTGCATTTCTGCGTGCTGGTGTTTCCAAATCGTCTCTCACTCAGAGATGCATTTTTGTCTTTAGTGGAACTCAAGAATCCTTATGCCTTTCTGCTTATACAACTCCTGCCTTGAGTTCTCAAGAAGATCAGGGCAGACTGGGCCCAAATCATCCATGTGGCTCCAGTTTAGGCTTGGAGAGTGTGGTATCCCAAGTTCCTGACCATGAGCATCTGTCCTCATCAGACTGCCCTTTTAGGAGGATCTCGTGTCACAGCAATGGGTCAGGGTCCTTCACTCGAACCTGCACACTCTTCATCTATACGTGTGGGGATTGAGCAGCAACAGTGAAAAGTCTTTGACCTCCCTACTGAAGTGTATGATGTCATTCTGATGGATACAACTACCTGTGGATTCCTCACCTAATGAATACTCCCATGGCGCCAGCATTCGACGGAAATCTTCTTACTAGTCTCTGCACGTCGACGAGGACGTCACTCTAGCCCACGCGACGCCGTCTGACGTCATACAGGCAATAAGAGGTCCTCGACGACGTGCCGACGTCAGTTCCCTTTTTTCCGTGCATTCGAAACGGTTATCTTCGAGGGAGCAACTGTTACTTTTGTGGTTACAGTGTATTTTTGCTGCGTAGTCTTTCGCTGTGGTAATAATGTCGCAGAGAAAGTCTGGATTCAAGCCTTGTCGTGAGTGTGGAGGCAAGATGTCAGTGACGGATCCTCATTCCGACTGCCTTTGGTGTTTGAGCTCCGACCACGACGTCTCGACTTGTGATTCATGCCAGCACATGAATCCAAAGGCCCTCAAGGAACGTGAGGCGAAGCTGTTTATGGCGAAATCGAAGGAGAAGCATCACAAGAAGTCTTCTTCGCCAAGACATCGGCGTCATCGAGACTCCCGGCGCCGTAGAGAATCTCGGCGTCATTCAAAGGAGACTCGTTCCAGGTCTTCGGATCGGCGCCGAAGGACATGGGAGATCAGTCCCACGGTTACGCCGCATCCTTCGACGCCGTTGCCCTCTCAGGCGTCTCCGACTTCACCTGGACAGGCGTCGGTGATTGAGGTATTGGAGCCTCAGGTGTTATCTCCGGCGTCGCAGACGTCGGGGTCGCCTCCGAGACAGGCACCCCCGTATCCGGCTTTTCCCACCCCTGGAGCCGATAGTTCCGCATTCTTGAATGCGATGTATGCCATCTTCCAACAGATGGCTCCAGGGGGTGCTCCGGCTGGGCCTTTGCCCTTTTCATTGGGTGATCCTGTGCCTCTTCGGCCGGCACCCTTTATGCCCTTTCTCCCTTTTGGGAACGTGGGCTCGGCGCCGGAGCCGGTGGCCGCTCCGGTGGCTTCAGAGGGATTGGCCCCGGGGATTTCCATCCCGTCGACGTCGGGATTTCGGCCTGTGACTCCGGTGGGTCCATCTGCTTCGACTGCTCTTTCGTCGGCGCCGAAGTTACCTGTGGCGCCGGACGCGGCGTCGGTGGCTTCTGAAGATCGGCGGCGATCTTCGACTTCGGCGGAGGCATTGTCGACTCCGCGTATTGAACAACGGCTTCATTCGAGGAGACGTGCTCTCCGTGTATTAGAGGAGCAGGAGTACCAACGAGCCCTGGAGGAAGGAGAGCTAAAGGACTCGGGTGATGGGCTGCGTGGTCTGGAGTCGGCCAGTGGGCTGGACACTTCCCCTGAGTGGGATCTTTCGTCCCCGGGAGAATATACTGAGGAGGCTGCTTCCTTTCACGCAGTGGTACGGAAGGCAGCTAGTTTTTTGGACCTGCCTTTGCCGGTGGTGGAGGCTAAACAAAACCTTCTAACAGAGGTGCTACATCCGGCCTCAGCTGCGGCGGAGCCTCTTTTGCCATTTAATGACGCTCTGCTGGATCCGGTGTTAGAGGTGTGGAAGAGGCCGGCATCTTCCCCAGCAGTTCACAGAGCCGTGGCCAGGAGGTATCGGGCGGCTCCAACTGACCCTGGTTTTCTGTCTAGGCACCCTACGCCGGAGAGCTTGGTGGTGCAGGCCTCCTGTTCATCCAAGTCAGCGCCTGGTTCTTTCCAGACGGTGCCTGGGGACAGAGATTCAAAGAAACTGGAGGCGCAGTCCAAGAAGATTTTTTCGTCCTGCAGTCTGGCGTTGAAGGCCACCAACGCAACCTGTATCCTGGGGAGGTATATTCATGCTCTGATGGATGACATTTCCTCATCATTTACAGAGCTTCCCCAGGGTCTTTTGGATGTTGTTTCAAATGCCCAGGCTGCTGCGACCCAGATTATCCAGACTGGACTGGATACGACCGACTCGGTAGCCAGAGCAATGGGCACAACTGTGGTGGCAAGGAGGCAGGCCTGGCTCCGTAACTCGGGCTTTTCTGCGGATGTACAGTCCACATTGTTGGATCTCCCGTTTGATGGGGACAAACTGTTTGGAGCCAAGGCTGATTCGGCCTTGGAACGTTTTAAGGAGAGCAGGGCCACGGCTAAGTCGTTAGGGCTCCCAGCTCCTTCTTCCACGGCCTCTTCCAGATTTTTCAGGAGGTTTCGTGGATTTGGGCGTGGCTCTTCCTCCTCTTCCTTTCGGGGAAGATATCAGCAACCTGCCTCTTCCCATCCCTATAGATCTTTTAGAGGGAGAGGTAGGGTCCGCACCAGAGGAGCCTCTCAGCAGCACTCTGCCTCTTCCTCATCCTCTGGCGGGGTGCAGCAGGGGAAGCAGCCTTAGGCTTCCACCATTTCCCACTCACTCCTCTCCTGTAGGGGGAAGATTACAGCATTTTCTCACCAAATGGAAGACTGTTACAACGGACACTTGGGTTCTCAGTATTGTGGGAAAAGGCTACACCCTTCCCTTTCGGGAGTTCCCGCCCCTCATCCCGCCCCGCCCTTCTTATTGTTCAGAAGAACACCTCCTGTTGCTAGAACAGGAGGTACAAGCCCTCCTTTCAAAGGGCGCGGTGGAGTTGGTCCCAGAGCAGGAAAGGGGTCGAGGATGTTACTCAAGGTATTTCCTGATTCCCAAGAAGGATGGTCGTTTGAGACCAATCCTGGACCTGAGGATCTTGAATTGGTTCCTCAAGCAGGAAAAGTTCAAGATGCTGACCCTAGCACAGGTGCTTTTGGCGTTGAACAAGGAAGACTGGATGGTGTCTGTCGACTTGCAGGATGCTTACTTTCATATCCCGATACTCAAGTCACACAGGAAGTATCTCCGGTTTGTGGTGGGATCGCAGCACTATCAGTTTGCGGTCCTTCCGTTTGGTCTTACTTCAGCACCTCGAGTCTTCACGAAGGTGATGTCGGTGGTTGCGGCAGAACTCAGAAGGAAGGGGATAGCAGTATTCCCTTACTTGGACGACTGGTTGATCAAAGCCAAGTCCCCGGAGCTTGTGTCGCATCATCTGCAGTCAACAACCCAGTTGTTGTTCGACCTGGGTTTTTCGGTGAACGAGCCCAAATCTCACCTAGAGCCCTCTCAGCGCCTCCTGTTCATAGGGGCAGTACTGGATACAACATTGAACCGAGCCTTTCCTCCGCCTCAGCGGATTCAAGATATTCAGGATTTGTTTCCAATGTTTCGAAATGGAGCGGTAGTTCCAGTCCTCAAGGTCCTTCGTCTGCTCGGTCTGTTTGCCTCCTGCATTCTGTTGGTCACGCATGCTCGCTGGCACATGAGTGCTCTTCAGTGGTGCCTCCGAAGGCAGTGGTCTCAACACAAAGGGGATCTAGAGAGTACTGTCAAGATCTCCAGAGATGCTGCTGTGGATTTGAAGTGGTGGATTGCAAGCAACAATCTTTCACAAGGAAAGCCGTTCCAGCAGTCGCCACCTGTGGCCACAGTCATAACGGATGCTTCCACTCTAGGGTGGGGAGCTCATCTGGGGGATCTGGAGATCAAAGGCCTTTGGTCTCCAGAGGAACAGATGTTTCACATCAATCTGTTAGAGTTACGGGCTGTACGTCTGGCTCTCAAGGCCTTCCTCCCTTCCCTTCGTGGTCAGTCGGTACAGGTCCTAACAGACAATACTACCACGATGTGGTACATAAACAAGCAGGGAGGAGTGGGGTCGTACCTTCTCTGCAGAGAAGCTCTTCGACTATGGTCCTGGGCAAAGGACCATCAGATTTGCTTGATAGCAAACCATCTGGCCGGAGTCTTGAACGTGCGTGCGGACAGTCTCAGTCGCCAATTCTCGGCAGACCACGAGTGGCGTCTCCATCCAGATCAAGTCCGTTTAATCTTCCAGAGGTGGGGGTTTCCTCGGGTAGATCTGTTTGCCACTCGAGAGAACGCGCATTGTCCGTTATTCTGCAGCCTCCAGTATCCGATGCAGGGAGCGTTGGGGGACGCGTTTCAAATAACCTGGTGCGGCCAGTTGCTTTACGCGTTTCCTCCCATACCCTTGATTCCTCGAGTATTGAGGAAGATTCGCCAGGACCGGGCTCTAGTCATCCTAATAGCTCCGGATTGGCCAAGGAGGGTATGGTACTCCGACCTTCTCCAACTCTCAAGGTGCCCTCCGCTCCGTCTCCCTTTTAGGGCAGACCTCCTCTCGCAGTCGCAGGGGCAGGTTTTACACCCCAACCTCCAGAGTCTGCACCTACATGCCTGGAGATTGAACGGGGCAACCTGAGTTCCTTCTCTCTCCCGCCTGAGGTAGTGGATGTTATATTAGCGGCCAGGCGACACTCCACTAAATCTATCTACGCTAATAGATGGTCTAAATTTGTTGCGTGGTGTGGAGAGAGGCAGATTGATCCTTTGCATGCTCATCTATCGGACGTTTTGTCTTTTGCTCTGTCTCTAGCACAGAAAGGTTGTGCAGTGGCTACCATTATGGGTTATTTATCGGCCTTGTCAGCCTTCATATGTCTTCCAGACCAACCATCTTTATTTAAATCCCCTATTGTTATCAGATTCTTGAAAGGTCTTCTAAATAAATATCCTCTAAAGCCATTCGTTATGCCGCAATGGGATTTGTCCTTGGTCCTGACTTTCCTTATGGGGTCCCCTTTTGAACCTATGCATTCTTGCCCCTTAAGGTATTTGGTTTTAAAAACAGTCTTCCTGATAGCTATAACATCAGCAAGGAGAGTGAGTGAGTTGCAGGCCTTATCAGTAAAGCCCCCTTATACAACTTTTTATGGGGATAAGGTGGTGTTGAGGACCAAGGCTGCTTTCCTCCCGAAGGTTGTTTCACCTTTCCATTTGGCTCAGGCAATTACTTTGTCCACGTTCTATCCTCCGCCTCATCCTTCCAAAGAGGAAGAAAGACTGCACCGTCTGGACCCAAAGAGGGCGTTGAGCTTCTTTATTGATAGAACAAAGGATTTCAGGCTGGAGGATCAGCTGTTTATTGGATACGTGGGCAAGAGGAGAGGAAAGGCAGTCCACAAGAGAACACTATCCAGGTGGGTTGTTCTTTGCATTAAAATCTGTTACTCTTTGGCAAAGAAGGATCCTCCTGAGGGCATTAGAGCTCATTCCACCAGAGCTAAGTCGGCCACTTCGGCCTTGGCCAGAGGTGTTCCTGTGGTCGACATCTGCAAGGCCGCAACTTGGTCGTCCCTTCACACTTTTGCAAAACATTACTGTTTGGATTCTGAGGTTAGAAGGGACGGCCATTTTGCACGGTCAGTGCTGCAGGATTTCTTGGTTTGACCATTTAGGCACCCACCGCCGGGCGTGGTACTGCTTTGGGACTCTATTCATTAGGTGAGGAATCCACAGGTAGTTGTATCCATCAGAAGAACGAGTTACTTACCTTCGGTAACGACTTTTCTGGTGGATACATTAGCTACCTGTGGATTCCTCACGGTCCCACCCGCCTCCCCGTTGCCTTTCTGGTCTTACCAAGTAATCCTTGAGTACGCTCCTCTTGGTCTTTGAGGGTGCAATAGATGTTGTATATATTATAATTATATATGTATATATCTTTGTGTATATACTTGATGTGTATATATATTTTAAAAAGAGAGTTATATATATATATATATAAAAGATTTACAGTTATTCATGCAATGTTGTGTATTTTTACAATGTAATGGGATGTTGCCTTGCTCTTTCATTGCATTGCCTGGTTGTTCTCATGCACGTAAAAAATGATTGGTACTGACGTCGGCACGTCGTCGAGGACCTCTTATTGCCTGTATGACGTCAGACGGCGTCGCGTGGGCTAGAGTGACGTCCTCGTCGACGTGCAGAGACTAGTAAGAAGATTTCAGTCGAATGCTGGCGCCATGGGAGTATTCATTAGGTGAGGAATCCACAGGTAGCTAATGTATCCACCAGAAAAGTCGTTACCGAAGGTAAGTAACTCGTTCTTCTGGCAGCTAGGCATCCCTTAACTAAAACAATATATGCCTTCTGATGGGACCAGTTTGTCAGTTGGTGTGCTGCCAAGTCGGTTGATCCTGTGTCTGCACCCTTTTATGAAGTCTTCTTGTTTGCTTTATCACTTGTGCTGCAATGCCTGGCTTTGGACGCAGTTAAAGAGTATCTTTCGGCCATTTCACCTTTCTTGTTGTTGCTGAATCAAGTCACCCATTGAGGTTTGTCTTCTAAAGGACTCCAAAGCATTTCCACCTAAACCTTCATTATGGCTCAATGAGTCCTTAATTTGGTTTTATCCTTTTTGATGTACCCTTCAAGCCCATACGTAGTTGTCCTCTGTTTCTCTTAATGATTAAAATCTCTTAATGATTAAAACAGTTTTCTTCGTGGCCATTACTTCTTCCAGAAGGGTTAGCAAACTACAGGCTTGCTTTGGTATCTATTTTAAGGCAAGGAATCTGCGGCTAGATGTCAATCAGATGAGCAAATAATCCCTAAACTTGTAGAGACTCTGACTAAGAGTCCTTACCTACCTTCCCAACCTCCCTGCTTCTGCAAACCAGTCTTTACTGCCTAGAAAGTCCCTGTGGGTCCTTCATATCTGCACACTAGTCTATCAGCCTCATGATATGACTGTGTGTCTGGTGTGTAACTGTCACAAAAAGAAACTGATGTTGGCACACTGGGGTGGTGCCTATATAGGCACCTCAAATGTCACTTATGGAACGGTTGACATGGAGCCAGTTGACTCCACCCATTGGCGTGCAGAGGTACTGCTCAGTATTTTCAAGATCCAGGCTGATGCCTGGGCAATATTGTAAGGTAAGGAATCTGCAGCTATAGAGTGTCTACCGGATAAGGCATTACCAAAGGTGAGTAACTTGTTCATTACAATACTTCCAGATGCATATTTACATATGCACCAACTACCTGAGTGTCTGGCCTGGCTGTGGTCACAAGTGATTGGTTAGTGGAAAGATCTAGTGTTGGTGGTGCTCATTGTTCAGCACAAGTTACAAAAATACCTTTTACTGGGCAGGTCCTTTCTCAAACCCCAGCTGCAAGTGACCATTACTACAACTACCTCACTCTCCTAGTGGGGAGCACATTTGGCCCTCCTAACAATTCAGGGACAATGGTCTCAATTACAAGCATTGCATGTCAGTCTGTTCAAGCTTATGGCAGTACAGCTTGAACTATGACTAGAAGGCATTGATCATGCGAACAGACAATTTGGCCGATATGTGTTACATCCAAAAGGGAGGGAGGGACCCGCATTCTCTCAAAACTGTTTGTCTTGGCTGTTAATCATTGGGCCTTTCTCTTTGTCGAACATCTCCCACAAGTGGACAATGAGTGTGATCCTGCTACCCAGGATGTATAAACAAACAAACGCATTAGAGATGAAAGCCCGGGTACTTCAACAGTAGTTTCACCACTGGGAGCGCCCTCAGTCAATCTCTTCACTACTGTAGAGAACGCAAAATGCCCAAACTTCACCTCCAGTTACGCATACCCATAGTCCATAGGCAGTACGGTATAAATGAACTGGTCAGAAATATTTACCATATCTTTTCCTTCTATTTCACTGACCCCGTACATAGTTACAATAATGAAATGGGTGCAAATGAGGCTTATTCTCATCGCATCATCTTGGGAGAAAGAATCCTGGTACTCCATACTACTAATCATGATGATATACCCACTTAAATAACTACCGCGAAGAACAGACCTACTTGCAGAGCACCAGGGTCAGCTGTGTCTGTCGTAAGACTCCCGTTTTAGTACTGAAACTGCTCGATTTTGGGCAGCAGCACCACCAAATTTGGGGGACTGAGTCTGATCCCCCACTGTGTGACAGTTGTCACCCTAACCATTCCGGCTAGCTAGCAGCACCTCGCCAGTACCAAAGGTAGAGGTTATTTCTGGCAGCCTATCGCATGACACTCTGATTGCTCAGGAAATTTGTGGTGGAACTGATCATACCCCTAGTGTTTATTGAAGCAACTTCATTCTATGCAAAAAGGCGTGTTTCATTATCTTCATAAATGCAAATCATAACACTATTACAACGGTGACCAGGAAAGTGAAACACAGGAAGAGTCCCACCATATTGTCACATGAGTGTCCCCAATATTCCTACCTACATTACTAAGTTTCTACGTGAGAGCAATTAGCAGTTGTAGACCTAATCCACCCATCTAGTCCCGGGAAGGAAGCCCAATCCCCATACCTGTATTTGAGGTAACAAAGAGGTCTGTTAGTCTGCTTGGAGTCCTCCCAAGTAGACAGAGGAAGCGTGAGCTTTCAGCAGAAACTGTGATGACGTGCAGCATGAGATGGCAGGTTGGCTGGAATGTCCCCTGTAGGAAGCTGGCCTGGTGTGTGGTGAGCACCTATGGAGTTATCACCTTATACCAGGTCCAGGTATCCCCTATTAGTGAAGTGTAGGCAGTGTCTAGGAAGCTAGGGCTCCCTAAAGGTAGCTTTGGATGAGCAGCCAAGACTTAACTAGGAGACATGAAAAGCTATGCAATACCACTATAGTCACACAGCACTTGCACACATGAAAAAAACAGTGTTACAAAAATAAAAGCCTTTATTATACTAACTATAATACTGGATAGGCAATCCCCCAACTGGAGGTAAGTACATGCACTATTATATATACATTAGCAATCAGTAAATAGCAGAGAAATCAATAGGCATTTGTAAAAGCAATAGCAAATAGTGAGGGCCCTAGGGGAGGGCCAAACCATATAATAAAAAAGTGGAATGTGAAAGGCAGGTTTAGGAGGCTGGCCTGGCTTGTAGTGGTTACCAATAGTACGTACACATTATGCCAGGTCCAGTTATCCCTTATTAGTAGAGTGTAGTAGTGTTCTAGCAGCTTAGGCTGATAGAGGTAGCTATAGCAGAGCTGCCAAGGCAGAACCAGGAGATATGCAAAGCTCATGCAATATCACTTGTATCATATAGGTACTATATCATAAGAAAGACAATACTCATAGTTACTAAAATAAATAATAAAGGTACTTTATTTTAGTGACAATGTGCCAAAAATATCTCAGAGGATATACTCCCTTAGGAGGAAAGTAACATATACACAACTAACCAAATCACGAATGTAAAACCGCCAGGAAGTAGTGCAAACACTGTAAAATACAATGGGATGCAATATGCCTAGGGGCAACACAAACCATATACTAAGAAAGTGGAATGCGAACCACAAATGCACCCCTAGGCAAGTGTAGAGGGTCGATGGGAGTGTGAGAAAACACTAAGGGTGTAAAGGAGACCCCACCCCAGGACCCTGGAAAGTAGGAATAAAGTACTACTATTTCCCCCAACACACACTAACGTTGTGATAAAGGGTTTTGCAAGGTCCACAACAGACTGCAAAGCACTGAAGATGCTCAGCTCCCTGAGTTGATCTCTGGTGTCGTGGGACCTCTCTTTGCAGTGTTGAGATGACCGCCATGTTCAGACTTCTTGAACCCGTGTTCAAGGACTTCTGCGGGTGCTTCCTGCCTGTGTGTGGGCTCTCTACGTTGCTGAGGGTCCCCCTCGGTCTCCTCTCCTAAGTGGCGACATCCTGGTCCTTCCTGGGCCCAGGCAGTACCCTTTTTCTCCAACCGTGACTCTTGCAGCTAGCAAGGCTTGTTTGCAGTATTTTGCCAAGGAAACAACTCTGCATCTTCCAGCATGCCGTGCGACATCTTCTGCATGAAGAACTTCCTACCTCCTTTTGTTGTTGCAAAACCTGCAGATTCTTCAAACCGGAGGCAGCCATTTTGCACCTTCAGCCGGGGTTTAGTGGGCTCCTGCCCCCCTGGACACTTTAGCGACTCTTGGACTTGGTCCCCTTACTTTGCAGGTCTTCATGTCCAGGAATCCATTTTCAGTGCTTTGCAGTCAGTTGTTGTCTTTGCAGAATCTCCTATCACGACTTTAGTGTGTTTCTGGGGAAGTAGGGTAACTTTACTCCTACTTTTCAGGGTCTTTGAGTGGGGTATCTTGGACACCCTTAGTGTTTTCTTACACCCCCAGCAACCCTCTACACACTACATTAGGCCAGGGGTCCCTAAGTGGTTCGCATTCCACTTTCTTAGTATATGGTTTGTGTTGCCCCTAGGCCTATTGTATCATATTGTATTCTACAGTGTTTGCACTACTTTTCTAACTGTTTACTTACCTGATTTTGGTTTGTGTGTATATTTTGTGTATTTTACTTACCCCCCTAAGGGAGTATATCCTCTGAGATATTTTTGACACATTCTCGCTAAAATAAAGTAGTAACTCTGAGTATTGTTTTTCTGGTGATATAGTGCTATATGGTAGAAGTGGTAAAGTAGGAGCTTTGCATGTCTCCTAGTTCAGCCTAAGCTGCTCTGCTATAGCTACCTCTATCAGCCTAAGCTGCTATAACACTACTAATCTACTAATAAGGGATAACTGGACCTGGCACAAGGTGTAAGTACCAACAGGTACCCACTATAAGCCAGGCCAGCCTCCTACAGGGCAGCCCTCCTGTTAATAAATGTAATAGTGACTATCTAGTCTATATGTGTAAAGTTCCCACACTACTACCAAATACACGGGAAGATAGCCTGTCGTTAAAGAATGAAGTCACCCACTGGATAAGACATGTCAGACAATGCGGCTCCATTATACACTCCGATATTATCTATGCCAAGAGTTACACATGCTAGACAGGGCGTTGGGACACCATTGAGTTAATGTTATCTAGCCCTGAGTTGGTAAAAGGTTTGATATCCTTGTAGGCCTGTAATCCATTACTTAACGATTCAAACAGTGTTCTTAAAAACTCTTGGTCCGAACTAGGCATTCCTGTTAAGGGGGTATGTACCACCCCAGGCATGGGGATCTCTACTATGGAATCTGTGGATCAAGTTTCATCTCTAAGAGTCCACTCCACGGATACTCCTAGGAGGGAGTGCGTGAATTCAGCCAAAAAACAGAGATCACCGAGAA
This sequence comes from Pleurodeles waltl, assembly GCF_031143425.1. Classification (NCBI taxonomy): domain Eukaryota; kingdom Metazoa; phylum Chordata; class Amphibia; order Caudata; family Salamandridae; genus Pleurodeles; species Pleurodeles waltl. The sequence goes on from NC_090446.1 coordinate 408,913,159, forward strand.
CAATGCAAGTAGATGATCTCTCAGACATTGACTGAAGGTGGATAGCATCAGCCCCCCCGAACACGAACCCATTGACCGAGGGTTGTAATTTCCAAATGGGAGCACAAGAGTACCCAGAATTGATTACTTTGAGGAGGCGCACCCAAGTTGCGAGTCCAAATGTGGTAGATGACATCAGGAGCGTAAACATAACAACTAGTCACAAGGTCTGACGTAATATGTACATGGGATCTGGATCTTTCCACCCTGCATTAATCACATGGAATATAGTGGGCATATGAAATAAGATTGACGATGCTGAGTGGGGTTTGTTTATTGATAGCTTTAGTATTTGTCCAGGAAACATCAGCCACTATTAATGTGCACAGGCAGGGATATATTGTATTTTGCAAGGAGGATAGCCCTTCAGCTGCTAAGAGGGCAGGAGGGGGCCTCATCACATGGATTGAAATCTCCCAGGTCGGTGAAATGAAGGAAATTTGTCGATTCAGCTGACATATTGGCAGTCTCAATTAAATTAAATCAGGGACCCCTACTATTGTGTGTCAACATCTACAGCAGACCAGGTTCCCCTAGCCAAACCACAAAAATGATTAACTTGTTAAGTGCTCTCGTGACAGAATTACTTCCCTCACATTTTGTCATCATAGCTGGAGATTTTAATGTGTCCCTAGAGCCCAACTCTCTTTTCTCTGAGTTAATGCAGGTAGAGGATGCTATATGGGGAAATCCATCCATCTCTACGTTGAGGAAACAGTCTAAGTCCAGCATTAGGGCATTGCAGGTCAACACATGGTCTACTGCCCGGAAATGGGAGCTTTCCCTCAGACACCCCAGCAAATCCGACTTTTTATTAGAGGAAGTTATAGTAGCCTCATTGATTATTTACACATCGACGTAAGGATTTGGCGGGAGATTAAGGACCTTAGGGTGGGAGTGCAATGTAAAAGTGACCATTCCCCCCATTATGGTAGAGTGCGAAAGGTGGTTTTCTGGCAGTGGGGCAATCAACAAGAGCAAGAGTCTATCCCTCCTTTAGTGGTGACAAGTAACTAACGTACCATAAAATGGGAAACTTTTAGGAGCTCAGGTGCTTTAGTGGCTAGAATGCATGAATTTGTTTCCAGCCAACTACCAGCCCTTACATCTAGTACATAAATGCCAAAACAGATCATGGCCAAACATGCTGAACTGTTTGCTTCTCTGAAAGCTTTATTCATTAGAGATGCCAAAGGAAACAAACAGTTGGAAGCAGGCAAACGTAACCGATGGTTTAATAACAAATGTAAAAAAGAAAAAAGCCTAGACTTTTGGATGCAATAAGACAAAAGGACAGACTGATAATCCTGGTGAGGCGTGAGTATGCTGGTGCAGTAAAAACTAACAAGACAGTGGGTGGAGGCAACATGGCAGGAATTGTTATCAGCAGCTAAGGAAGATAATGCAAAGCAATTTTGGTCCTTGGTTTCCCAAAACGGGTGAAAAAAGAGTACCATTCCTGATTGTCACATCTCTGCTGATCACTGAACTCTCCACTTCACCGAACTTTGCAGACAGGAGTCCGCTTTTCCAACTGGTATAGAGAGCCTAAATGAGAGTGACACTGCATGGGTAGATGGGATCATCTCGTTCACCTTGACGGAAACTGAGACAGCCATCATGGCTCAAAAATCAGGGAAGGCGCCTGGGTTAGATGTGATACGGTCTGACCTGTTCAAATCTGACCTGAAACTTCGGGAGCCTTATATAAACAGTGTGTCAAATGTCATCTTGGTGGACAGCAATCCCCCTCGTTCCTGGAAAAGTGCAATAATGGTTCCAAATTTATAAAAAAAAAAATAAAAAAAAAAGGGGGGATAAGTCGGTGCTTGGTAATTATAGACCGATCAGACTGCTAGACAACTTGCAGAAAATATTCTCCTACCAAGTCTTTGGCAGGCTCAGGGATTGGATAGAGGAAAATGACGTCTTAAATCATCTGCAGGCGGGTTTCAGGCGGAAGACAAGCACAGTGGACCAGATCTTTCGCTTTCTCACAATCAAGTGGAAAATGGTGGATCTGGATGCGGGGAATATTGTTGCCTTTGTAGAGCTCAAGTCCGCCTTCAACTTAGTTCCCCTTATAAACTATGGGAGATTTTGGGTAGAACTGGATTTCCTGGTCCTCTGTTAAGATTGATCTGGGAATTGTATTTCAAGGGTTTTGCCAGAATAAGGTGGGCAATGGACGGAAAACTGACAAAAGTGCTCCCCATACAAAAAGGCATTAGACCGGGCTGCGCGTTAGCCCCCATACTATTTTTTATAAACGCCTAATGGTCAGATGTCTCAAAGGGTTTTACTGATTCTGTGTCAGTGGGGAAAATGCTTTGGTACATAGGACCCTATATTGCTTATTTATAAAATTGTGAAAACGATGCCCACAAATTGTGTGGAACAAAGACACCATGTCTACTGTTCGCTGATGACACTTTACTATTATTGCAAACAGCCTGTGGTTTATCTAGGCTCCTGGAGAAATGCCTGGTGTTCTGTAGGGATTAAGGTTTACAAATAAACAAAAACAATACCAAATATATGGTATTTGGCGACACAAAGCATAGAGCATAGAGTGAAGAAAACAATATAGTTAGATAGTGAGATTCTCGAACAAGTTTCAGACTTTGACCACTTGGGAGTCAGACTAGAGAATTTCCACAAATGGCCACCCCAACTGTTAAGGTGTACCATGTCCTTTAAACAAAAGGCAGGGGGCATCAAAAGATTTGGTGGTAGATCCCCTAGCTTCTCTATTACGCCAGTGATGGAAATATACAAAAGTCAGAGGTGGAGTCTTCTATGGTGCAGAGTTATGGGGCCATGGCAAATTGCATGACTTAGTAAGAACAGAAAATTTGTCTTTAAAGGCTTTGTTAAAAATTCCCTCAAGCTCACCTACGCTGCCTATCCAAATGGACTTGAATCTGCATTGCATTTCAGACATAGCTGCCTTGAGGCCACTACAGTATTGGATCAGGATATGATCTATAGATGCTTTAGATCCACAAAGGATATGGCTAAGAGCTCTTCTAGGTGCCCCACAAGTCGAACAAATTGTGTGGTGTAGCTATGTGAAAAGTAGATTTTTTAAACTTGAGTTGGGCTCCTATTGGTTAGATCCCTTCCACTTCCAAAGAATGCCCTACAGAATCTGAAGGATGCATACTGGGTGAGTGTGCAAATGGCAGAACTAGCATCAGTTTCATCTGGCAGCATGACGGACAGCTTTTTATTGGTCAAGTGTCACTATGAATTTGAGCATTACATTGACACTATTTCACAGCTGTAAGCATGTGTACTTTACATTAGATTTAGAATTGGATCCTTACCGTTATGTGATCTGACTTCCAAATGGGATGTAAGACCAAAGAAAATATTAGCCTAGTCCTATTAAATTGCCTGCATACAAAAAGCAGTGGGCCTGTTGGGTTAAACCACTCTGCAAAGCCTTTGGCATTAGTGATCATCACTCGGCCCGCGGTATTTGGAGAACAAGCCCTCACGGTGCTGTGGTACGTTTAGTGGCTAAGTTTTTAGTAGCGATTTGGCACATTAGAGCAAATTTCCTAAGCACTAATGTATAACTTTTACTAGAGGACGAAAACTGTGCTTTTTATTAATATTCCTTTTTGTCTTCCTAATCATGTGTACATATCTATTTTTTATAGACACATTGTGTGAGAGAATATATGCCATCATATTCTAATTCTTGATCATTTTTGTTTTTGAATTTATTCTTATGCCTCCTGAATTGAAGACAGACGATGATGGAAATTTCATTCTCTCACAAAAATAATTCAATGTTTTAGTGCATTTTGAATTTTTGTAACTGACCTATCAACTGGCAAGGCCCACGCTGCTTTCTTTCTTAGTACTGTATTTGGCACAACAAACCATTTTGTTTTGCAGAGATTACATTTTTTTAACTAATATTTTAGATTTATGTGTATGGCCGCTTATGATGTTTGAGTTTTCTAGGCCTAAACCTTATGATTTGGGATATGGATACGGCACACTTTATTATTCCAAGGATTTATTATTGTTTTCTCTTTTTTGCATTGTTTTATGATTAATTGAAGGTTTTTTATTGTTGTATATGTTGTACTTTTATGGCACTTTTTGTCAAAATAAAGCTTTGACTTGGAGAGCTTTTGTGAAGAGAGGGGCTTAGAAATATGTCTAACTGAAAAAAAAATTATGATATTAAACCTGGCCCACTCTATCAGGCCAAACCCCAAGCTTGCTGTTTTTTCCCTGGATCGTGTTCATGTTTTTGACTATCTGGGGCTGACCCTTACTAAAATCTAGATTGGATGTGCCACATAGAAAAACAGAAGCTAAAACTGGTGTAGTTCACAAGGATGCTCTTAAGGACACAATAAAAAGTTCCTTTTATCCCCCAATTACCCCTGCTTTGCAAATTTATAAATTACAGGCGCTGGGGGCAACCCTTTATGTGGCTGAGTTGTGGGTTTATAAAGAACTGACTAAACTATTAGTAACTGAGAACCATTTTTTTCGTCTGTTGTTAGGCCTTCCAGTTTGTACACCCTTACTTCTGCTCAGGTTAGATCTGAATCTTAAGCCTATTACGATGGGGGTGGGGATTCGTCCAATCCTATATTGAGTTACATTCTTATCAAGAATCTCCTTTGGCTAAGATTTGTCAAATCATTAATGAAATTGGGATGTGGTGCACTGTGGGAGAAACTGGAGGCAGCTACTGTCATTGATAAATTAGAGCGAAGACAGCTGTATTGGCAGCGCAAAACAGACCAAATTATTGTTTTCCCAGTGCATGGATCTTTGACCAGCTCCATCCTTCAGTTTAATGATGTCTTCAGGTTGGAAGACAGCAGGTCAGGAAGGCACTCTTAAGAGTAGAAGACAGCACCCTCAAACACCCTACGGGTGTCATGCTTCATCATAGGGCCTGCTCTTCGTCGGGCTGGCGCTGCAATGTCCGACGGCCCCTCAAGGGGGCTCTTTGGCAGAAATCTTTTTGAATGTGTGCGTGGTTGAGCGTAGGGGTAGATTCAGACCTACGATGAGAAAGAAGAAACTGGAGGGGGTGGATTAAAGTTGGCTCTAGACCCTACCTACTGTATGTTTTTTTTTTTTTTTTTTACACGAAGGGTCTAGGTCAAGGTTAAAAGCAAGGGGAGTGGAAGAGGAAATAATGTTCCTGCACTCTACCCAAAAAGAAGGTCGGCCAAAAGGAAGAAGTATTCCGTCAACCCTAGAAAAAGGTTGACATGTTTCACGCCTATATTGTCCATGCAGATCAGTTGGTGTTTCTTCAGGAACAAAAAACTCCTAAGTTTCTCTAAAGAACTCATGATGTGAGCTATGTGAAAGGGATGTAACTTACATAAAAAACTACGCAAAAAAAAAAACGATAGGTGGGAACCCTCCTATATTAGGGAATGGGCCCCTTACGAGAATGCAAGCCGAGAGACTACCGTGCCCAGTTGCTCGGCAGAGTCCCCATACCGAGACCTACCCGACAGCCGCAACCACAGAAGTCTGAGGGCTCCATCTTCTACTCTTAAGACTGCCTTCCCGACCTGCTGTCTTCCCTGCGGAACAGTGTACCTTATTCATTTTGACCTAACTGGTGGGATGTGCACTGGAACAATTTGAAATCTCCCTGTCCCTCTTGGATTTTGTAGTCTTTGGGTTGGAGCCATTTTTAAATGAAATTGAGCCCCCTCTTGCCAGGAAATTGTAACTTCATTTTAGATACAATTGTTTACCGATTGCAGCCTTTACCGGTACTTGGGTTAGTAATGCGAATTCTGCTAGGACTGCCTGTGAACTGTGAGGGGCGGCCAGGGAAACAGAAGAGCATGTTCCATTTTTCTGTCCGGCCTACATTAAGAGTAGGAAAAAGTGGATCATTTCTGTGTGCTGGCTCTTAGGGGGGAGGGAATACCAAATTGTTCTCCGAATATTGAAGGCTGATGCTAGACAAAGCCTAGTCAATGCTGATTCACGCTTTTTGCTGGCAGTTTGGAAATTCCGAAAAGATAGAATGTGCTTTTGTTTTAAGTTTCTGTCTCCATTAACTGTGCAGCACCTGTACTATCTATTGTGTATTTCTGGCATTATCTAGCCAGAGTCGGGTTTGCATGAGGACAACAGTTTTAGCTTTTATGATCCCCATTGTCTGGGAGCTCTGTTCCCCAGTTTTTAGCAATAAGTATATATAGTATTGGATGGGTTGAGGGGTTGATTGTTGCTATGAGTCTGTCCTGGTGATTTTATTGTCATTTTGTTGACTTTTATGTTTTTTATATTTTTTCATTGAATGTTTGCATATGTAATGTGGTTTGATGTTATTTTACTTTTATTACGAAGTAAAGTATTAAAGAAAGAATTTGGATTTTTTTTTGTAAGCAGTACCCCTGCGTGCCAGTGGGTGGTGGTGTTTGGCTCTGCGTGGTGTCATCCACACCAAGAGTGACATTTGGGGAGCCTACATAGGCGTCACCCTGATGAGCAGATAAGTTCTTTTCTTTCTGCGCCAGTCAGCACAGATCCAAAGAAGAGCTAACCCTAGTCTGTTTTTTACTAACTTATTAAAACAAATTTGTCAACCACTTTTTAGGTCTTTCCTGCTGGTGTGACCGGGATGCTCTCCCATAAGGCCCGCTTCAATTCCTGCGGTGCCTGTCACCTCTCGATGTCAATTAGGGGCCTGCACCTTGTATGCCTCTGGTGCCCTGAGCACGACCATGACCCGAAGGCTTGCCTAAATTGCCCCGCCATTAACTGTAAAGGCTTGAGGTAGCATTTCCCTAAGCTCCTGATGGCTCAAGGTGCGACACTGCGGTAGACCCAGGTTGAAAGGAAGGTCCTGGGACCAGTCGCGGTGCCTTAGATCTTTGTCGCACACAAATTTGTCAGGTTACCCGGGTAAGTCTACCACAAGAAAAATAAGTGGAGGAGTTCTTTGACTTCGCTTCTTCCGGCGGCTGAGGAGACAAGGGACTGTCGCTCATTGAGGCCTGGCTCTGCAGTAGAGCCAACGTCTGGGCCGTCTCTGCAGCGCCCTGAGTTTCTGGGAGCCAGAGCAACCCCGGCCCAACTCAGTTAGTTCTATGGGGCCATGCATCTTATGTTTGGGTGGGCCGTTCCTTCCTGCACTCCTCTGGGCCCCAAGGGTTTGGGAGGGGCCCCTTCTGGTTCCAGGCCAGCAGCTCCAGCCTCGGTGCCAGACCGGCCCCTCGGATCTGTTCTCAGATCCAGACCAGCACTGGTCATGCCATGTCAGCCTTCCCTGGTGCTGGTCCCGATGTTGATGCTCCCAGCACTGGCCCTTTTCTGATCTCCGACTCAGATACGGAGCTGGAAGGGCGTCAACTCAAATTGATTCCGGCACTGACTGGAGCCATGCCTTCCAGGTCAGAACCTGAGCCCCATTCCTATGGAGTAGGACTCTGGGAGGAATAGGAAGGGGGCACTGGGCCCTGAAAAATACCAGACTTATGAGACCATTCACTTGTGTGAGGATCTAGATGAGGCCAGTGGACTGGACACTTCTCCAGATACTAGCATGCTTTCTCACCCTACCATGGAGGAGGGAGCGTCGTTACCCATGGTGATGAGGACAGCTGATGTCCTTCACCTTCAGTTGGCCTCAGCGGCAGTCAAGACTAATATCTTGATAGAGGTGCTGCAACCGGGAGTGTCCTCTTCAGAACCACTACTCCCATTCAACAAAGCACTTACAGACATCATGCTTGGAACATGATCCAAGACCAGCACACAGCTCCTGTGAACAGGATGATAACCGACGCCAAAGCTCCACTCCAGGGGACCCAAACTTCCTCATCCAACACTCCACCGAGAGAGCTTGATGATTCAAGCATCTATTACCCATGTAAATCCTGGTGCATTCCCCACCGGATAGGAAATCCAAGAGGCTAGACATCTTACGGAAAATGTTTTCTTCCACCATCCAGGCACTGTGGACTGTGAAAACTGCATACCTTTTGAGACGCTTTTCCTATGCTATGTGGGATATGGTTGAACAGGTGCTGCCAACTGTCCCAGAGGATGCCCGGCCATGAAGCTAAGGTCAGGATGTGGACTAGATACCACCAACTCACTAGGCAGAGTGGTTTAATTGATGGTGGCCTACGGTGCTATGCCAGTTTGAGGACAACTGGCTTTTCTTGGGGAGTGGGGGGGGGGGGGGAGGAGAGTTGTCCAAACATCGCTCTAAAACATGCCCTTTGAGGCTCCCATCTCTTCAGAAGCAAGGCAAATTTGGCACTAGAGCACTCTAAGGGACTGCAGGGCTATGGCCAGGTCCTTGGCCCTTTTCATAACCCCTCGCCACCACACAATATGCCTTCTGCTCCTTTCAGTGCTTCAGAGGGGGCCTCCAACTGCACCTCTACCCTCCCAGCCATCATGCCACGCTTGCTCCCCAGCCTCTATGTGGCCAAGGGTGTGCAGTTCTCACTGTCACGCCCTTACCTGGTTCCAACTGCAGAGACGATGCTCAGCCTCCAATCCCAGCTGGGACAGTATAGTGAAACAAGTAACAACTGTTTGGTTCCAAAACCTACCTCCTGAGGGGAAAGGGGGATAGGATTAAACAAGAAAAGATGAACCTGTGTCACAGAGGGAACTGCTCAGCTGTCTTGTGCACTGCCTAGCAGGATCAGGACTGCCGGAAGCCCTGTTATCCTCAATGCCGGTGCAATTCAGATTCAAACCCAAATACAACTTAAAGCTCTAGAAGTATCTCCCAAAATACTGGATACAACTTGTCAAGAAGCACAGTGGCGAAATGTCAGTTCGGGTACAATGGAGTTCAGAGTGCTGTAACGAAAGAATCCAAAGCGCTGGGCTTCTTGGGGGTTAATATTCAAACAATGTCCGAAAATGTGCTCACTCCTTCAAAGTAATAGTTTTTGGATTATTTGCTAACCTGTGGATTAGTGCGTACTAACCTGAGATGAAAGTACTTAGCCATGATACTACATGAACTGAAATCCAAAGATGACAGGAGACTTGGTGCAAGAAACTCAAGAGGAGGTGGAACTGTAGCTCATAAAGGAAAATACTGGAAGCATCGCAGATGCCTGGATCATGGACTCATCAGGAAGGCTTGGAGACTAGAGTGCTGGAATTTCCAGGCGACTCAGGAGGTGAGAACAGGGATGATGCTTGCGCAGGACTGAATCAGGGCCAAGCCCCGATGCCCACTTGGAAGTGTGGAAAATTCTAATGAACCTGGGGAAGATCACATGTTAGATACAACAGATATGAGGTCATGCAGAGGTCAGGTGCAATTAGTAACTAGTAACAATTAATCATTATAAAGGAATCCAAGTGCATGATGGCACAATTCAATGGATCACAGTGAATAACGTAACATCCTAAAAGAGATGGGAGGGTGACATGAGCCCAGCGAGTGACACCCACAACACATAGTGCATGTAGGAAGGTAGCCTCTTTCTAGCCTTGTTACCCCCCACTTTTGGCCTGTTTGTGAGTATATGTCAGGGTGCTAGCCAGGACCCCGGTGCTCATAGTGGAAACCCTATTTGTCAGTGTGTTTTATATGTCTCACTGGGACCCTGCTAGCCATGGCCCCAGTGCTCATAGGTTGTGGCCTGAATGTGTTCCCTTTGTGGTGTCTAACTGTGTCACTGAGGCTCTGCTAACCAGAACCTCAGTGCTTATGCTCTCTCTTTACTTTAAAATTGTCACTGCAGGCTAGTGACCATTTTTATGAATTCTGATTGGCACACTGGAACACCTTTATAATTCCCTAGTATATGGTACCTAGGTACCCAGGGTATTGGGGTTCCAGGAGATCCCTATTGTAGGAGGCTGGCCTGGCTTGTAGTGGGTACCAGAGGTACTTACACCTTGTGCCAGGTCCAGTTAGCCCTTATTAGTGTAGAAGAGGTGTTTCTAGCAGCTAAGGCTGATAGAAGGTAGCTATGGCAAAGCCAAGAAGAGACCAGGATGTCGCCACTTGGAGGAGGAGACAGAGGGGGCGCCCAGTAACTCATGGAGCCCTCACAGAAGCAGGCAGCACCCGCAGAAGTACCTGAACAGGCACTTATAAGAAAAGTGAACTGGAGTCCACCCAAAGTCACAAAAGGCAGTCCCACGACGCCGGAGGACAACTCAGAAGGTTGTGCACTGCAGGTTAGAGTGTCGGGACCTAGGCTTGGCTGTGCACGAAGGAAATCCTGGAAGAGTGCACAGGAGCCAGAGCAGCTGCAAATCACGCAGAACCCAGCAATGCAGTCTAGCGTGGGGAGGCAAGGACTTATCTCCACCAAACTTGGACTGAAGAGTCACCGGACTGTAGGAGTCACTTGGACAGAGTTGCTGAGTTCCAGGGACCACGCTCGTCGTGCTGAGAGGGGACCCAGAGGACCGGTGATGTAGTCTTTTGTTGCCTGCGGTTGCAGGGGGAAGATTCCGTCGACCCATGGGAGATTTCTTCAGAGCTCCTGGTGCAGAGGAGGCAGGCTAACCCCAGAGCATGCACCACCTGGAAACAGTCGAGAAAGCTGGCAGGATGAAGCGATACAAGGTTGCTAGTAGTGGTCTTGCTACTTTGTTACGGTTTTGCAGGCGTCCTGAGCAGTCAGCGGTCGATCCTTTGGCAGAAGTTGAAGAGGGAGATGCAGAGGAACTCTGGTGAGCTCTTGCATTCGTTATCTGCTAAGATCCCCAAAGCAGAGACCCTAAATAACCAGAAAAGGAGGTTTGGCTACCAAGGAAGGAGGATTGGCTACCAAGAGAGGTAAGAGCCTATCAGAAGGAGCCTCTGACGTCACCTGCTGGCACTGGCCACTCAGAGCAGTCCATTGTGCCACAAACACCTCTGTTTCCAAGATGGCAGAGGTCTGGGACACACTGGAGGAGCTCTGGGCACCTCCCCTGAGAGGTGCAGGTCAGGGGAGTAGTCACTCCCCTTTCCTTTGTCCAGTTTCGCGCCAGAGCAGGGCTGGGGGATCCCTGAACTGGTGTAGACTGGCTTATGCAGATCAAAGCATTTCCAGAGGTTGGGGGAGGCTACTCCTCCCCAGCCCATCACACCTATTTCCAAAGGGAGGGGGTGTAACACCCTCTCTCAGAGGAAATCCTTTGTTCTGCCTTCCTGGGCCAGGGCTGCCTGGACCCCAGGGGGGCAGAAACCTGTCTGAGGGGTTGGCAGCAGCAGTGCAAACCCTAAAAAGGGAGTTTGGCAGTACCCGGGTTCTGTGCATTGGGGGTGACAATTCCATGATATTAGACATGTTACATGGCCATGTTCGGAGTTACCATTGTGACGCTGCACATAGGTAGTGACCTATGTACAGTGCACGCGTGTAATGGTGTCCCCGCACTCACAAAGTCCGAGGAATTTGCCCTGAATGATGTGGGGGCACCTTGGCTAGTGCCAGGGTGCCCACACGCTAAGTAACTTTGCACCCAGCCTTCACCAGGTGAAGGTTAGACATATAGGTGACTTATAAGTTACTTAAGTGCAATGGTAAATGGCTGTGAAATAACGTGGACGTTATTTCACTCAGGCTGCACTGGCAGGCCTGTGTAAGATTGTCAGAGCTCCCTATGGGTGGCAAAAGAAATGCTGCAGCCCACAGGGATCTCCTGGAACCCCAATACCCTGGGTACCTCAGTACCATATACTAGGGAATTATATGGGTGTACCAGTGTGCCAATGTGAATTGGTAAATTTAGTCACTAGCCTGTTAGTGACAAATTTGGAAAGCAGAGAGAGCATAACCACTGAGGTTCTGGTTAGAAGAGCCTCAGTGAGACAGTTAGGCATCACACAGGGAACACATACATATAGGCCACAAACCTATGAGCACTGGGGTCCTGGCTAGCAGGATCCGAGTGATACAGTAAAAACACCCTGACATATACTCACAAACAGGCCAAAAGTGTGGGTAACAAGGCTAGAAAGAGGCTACTTTCTCACACCTATGGGCTGCAGCATTTCTTTTGCCACCTATAGGGAGCTCAGACAATTCTTACACAGGACTGCCACTGCAGCCTGAGTGAAATAACGTCCATGTTATTTCACAGCCATTTTACACTGCACTTAAGTAACTTGTATGTCACCTATATGTCTAACCCTCATCTAGTGAAGGTTAGGTGCAAAGTTACTAAGTGTGAGCACTAGCCAAGGTGCCCCCACATCGTTCAGGCCAATTTCCCCGGACTTTGTGAGTGCGGGACACCATTACACGTATGCACTACATATAGGTCAATACCTATATGTAGCTTCACAATGGTAACTCCGAATATGGCCATGTAACATGTCTAAGATCATGGAATTGTCCCCCCATGCCAAATCTGGTATTGTGGGTGCCAATCCCATGCATCCCTGGGGCTCCAGCATGGACCCCAGTGTAGGAAAGTACCATCTTGCCTGGTATGTTACCCCCATTTTTACTGTATGTTTGTTTTTGCCTATCTGCACAGCAAACATTACTGTTTATGATTTCACAATTAGGAAAAGAGTGAATAACTAAAGCTACATCAGATGGATAGCCAGAAGAAATTCCCTCTTCTCATAAGGGACATTGCTGCACGGCAGACATAGACTACAATGCTCTCAGGAAAGATAAGACCAATACATTTAATCCCATATATCCATACCCAAAATGCACCATCTTTAAGTGTGTCATGGAAGGTACATAGTTACAGTCTGCCTCATTCCCTGGCTCAAGTTTGTAAACAAATTTAGTTTACCCACAGTCTAGGGTGTTTAACCCCCCTTCGCTGCCAGGCCTTTTCCCCCTCCTGTGCCGAGCCTTTTTTTGGCTAATTGGAGCAGTTCGCGCTGCTACCCACGCCAAATTTGCGTCCTTTTTTTCCAACAGCCTAGGGATTCTAGAGGTACCCAGACTTTGTGGGTTCCCCAGAAGGAGGCCAAGAAATTAGCCAAAAAACAGTGAAAATTTCGTTTTTTTTCAAAATAATTGGAAAAATGGGCTGCAGAAGAAGGCTTGTGGTTTTTCCCCTGACAAGTGCATCAACAAAGGGTTTGCAGTGCTAAAATCACCAGCTTCCCAGCTTTCAGGAACAGGCAGACTTGAATCAGAAAACCCAATTTTTCAACACAATTTTGGCATTTTACTGGGACATACCCCATTTTTACGATTTTTTGTGCTTTCAGCCTCCTTCCAGTCAGTGACAGAAATGGGCATGAAACCAACGCTGGATCCCAGACACCGCAACATTTCTGAAAAGTAGACAAAATTCTGAATTCAGCAAGGGGTAATTTGTGTAGATCCTACAAGGGTTTCCTACAGAAAATAACAACTGAAAAAGAAAAATATTGAAATTGAGGTGAAAAAAACATCACTTTTTCTCTACGTTTTACTCTGTAACTTTTACCTGCAATGTCAGATTTTTGAAAGCAATATACCGTTATGTCTGCTGGACTCTTCTGGTTGCGGGACATATAGGGCTTGTAGGTTCAGCAAGAACTCTAGGTACCCAGAGCCAATAAATGACCTGCACCCTGCAGTGGGTTTTCATTCTATGCCGGGTATACAGCAATTCATTTGCTGAAATATAAAGAGTAAAAAATAGCTATCAAGAAAACCTTTGTATTTCCAAAATGGGAACAAGATAAGGTGTTGAGAAGCAGTGGTTATTTGCACATCTCTGAATTCCGGGGTGGCCATACTAGCATGTGAATTACAGGTCATTTCTCAAATAGACGTCTTTTTTTACACACTGTCTTACATTTGGAAGGGAAAAATGTAAAGAAAGACAAGGGGCAATAACACTTGTTTTGCTATTCTATGTTCCCCCAAGTCTCCCGATAAAAATGATACCTCACTTGTGTGGGTAGGCCTAGCGCCCGCGACAGGATATGCCCCAAAACACAACGTGGACACATCACAGAAAACAGAGCTGTTTTTAGCAAAGTGACTACCTGCAGATTTTGGCCTGTAGCTCAGCCGCCACCTAGGGAAACCTACCAAACCTGCGCATTTCTGAAAACTAGAGACCTAGGGGAATCCAAGATGGGGTGACTTGTGTGGCTCGGACCAGGTTCTGTTACCCAGAATCCTTTGCAAACCTCAAAATGTGGCTAAAAAACCACATGTTCCTCACATTTCTGTGGCAGAAAGTTCTGGAATCTGAGAGGAGCCACAAATTTCCTTCCACCCAGCGTTCCCCCACGTCTCCCGATAAAAATGATACCTCACTTGTGTGGGTAGGCCTAGCGCCCGCGACAGGAAACGCCCCAAAGCGCAACGTGGACACAGCCAAATTTTTGAAGGAAAACAGAGGGGTTTTTTGCAAAGTGCCTACCTGTAGATTTTGGCCTGTAGCTCAGCCGCCACCTAGGGAAACCTACCAAACCGGTGCATTTCTGAAAACTAGAGACCTAAGGGAATCCAAGATGGGGTGACTTGTGTGGCTCGGACCAGGTTCTGTTACCCAGAATCCTTTGCAAACCTCAAAATTTGGCTCAAAAACCACATGTTCCTTACATTTCTGTGGCAGAAAGTTCTGGAATCCGAGAGGAGCCACAAATTTCCTTCCACCCAGCGTTCCCCCACGTCTCCCGATTAAAATGATACCTCACTTGTGTGGGTAGGCCTAGCGCCAGCGACAGGAAAGGCCCCAAAGCGCAACGTGGACACAGCCAAATTTTTGAAGGAAAACAGAGGTGTTTTTTGCAAAGTGCCTACCTGTAGATTTTGGCCTGTAGCTCAGCCGCCACCTAGGGAAACCTACCAAACCTATGCATTTCTAAAAACTAGAGACCTAGGGGAATCCAAGATGTGTTGACTTGTGTGGCTCGGACCAGGTTCTGTTACCCAGAATCCTTTGCAAACCTCAAAATTTGGCTAAAAAAAACACATGTTCCTCACATTTCTGTGGCAGAAAGTTCTGGAATCTGAGAGGAGCCACAAATTTCCTTCCACCCAGCGTTCCCCCACGTCTCCCGATTAAAATGATACCTCACTTGTGTGGGTAGGCCTAGCGCCAGCGACAGGAAAGGCCCCAAAGCGCAACGTGGACACAGCCAAATTTTTGAAGGAAAACAGAGGTGTTTTTTGCAAAGTGCCTACCTGTAGATTTTGGCCTGTAGCTCAGCCGCCACCTAGGGAAACCTACCAAACCTATGCATTTCTAAAAACTAGAGACCTAGGGGAATCCAAGATGTGTTGACTTGTGTGGCTCGGACCAGGTTCTGTTACCCAGAATCCTTTGCAAACCTCAAAATTTGGCTAAAAAAACACATGTTCCTCACATTTCTGTGGCAGAAAGTTCTGGAATCTGAGGAGCCACAAATTTCCTTCCACCCAGCGTTCCCCCACGTCTCCCGATAAAAATGATACCTCACTTGTGTGGGTAGGCCTAGCGCCCGCGACAGGAAACGCCCCAAAGCGCAACGTGGACACAGCCAAATTTTTGAAGGAAAACAGAGGTGTTTTTTGCAAAGTGCCTACCTGTAGATTTTGACCTGTAGCTCAGCCGCCACCTAGGGAAACCTACCAAACCTATGCATTTCTAAAAACTAATGACCTAGGGAATCCAAGATGTGTTGACTTGTGTGGCTCGGACCAGGTTCTGTTACCCAGAATCCTTTGCAAACCTCAAAATTTGGCTAAAAAAACACATGTTCCTCACATTTCTGTGGCAGAAAGTTCTGGAATCTGAGAGGAGCCACAAATTTCCTTCCACCCAGCGTTCCCCCACGTCTCCCGATAAAAATGATACCTCACTTGTGTGGGTAGGCCTAGCGCTCGCGACAGGAAACGGCCCAAAACACAACGTGGACACATCAAATTTTTTTCATAGAAAACAGTGCTTACCTGTGGATTTTGGCCTCTAGCTCAGCCGGCACCTGGGGAAACCTAGCAAACCAGCGCAATTTTGAAAACTAGATACCTAGGGGAATCCAAGATGTGTTGACTTGTGTGGCTCGGACCAGGTTCTGTTACCCAGAATCCTTTGCAAACATCAAAATTTGGCCCAAAAACACTTTTTCCTCTCATTTCGGTGACAGAAAGTTCTGGAATCTGAGAGGAGCCACAAATTTCCTTCCACTCAGCGTTCCCCTAAGTCTCTCCATAAAAATGGTACCTCACTTGTGTGGGTAGGCCTAGCGCCCACGAAAGTAAATGGCCAAAACACAACGTGGACACAACATATTTTTTCACAGAAAACAGAGGTGTTTTTTGCAAAGTGCCTACCTGTGGATTTTGACCTCTAGCTCAGCCGGCCCCAGGGGGGGGGGGAAATGCCCTAAAATAAATTTGACCCCCCACCCCCCCAAACCCCCCCTGCCCATGAGCGACGGGGTCGCTCCCCCTGCGTGACATTGGCGCCAAAAAACAAATCCCCGGTGCCTAGTGGTTTCTGCCCCCTTGGGGGCAGATTGACGTAAAATCGACCAATCTGCCCCCAAGGGGGGGCAGAAATGCTCTAAATACAGTTTGCCCCCCAGGGGAGCGACCCTTGTCTGATGGGTCGCTCCCCATCTCTAAAAAAACAAACAAACAAAAAACAACAAAAAAAACAAAAAAAAAATTGCCCTGGCGCCTAGAGGTTTCTGCCCCCCCTGGGGGCAGATCGGCCTAATAATAGGCCGATCTGCCCCTAGGGGGGGCAGAAATGGCCTAAAATAAATTTGCCCCCCCAACCCCCACCCCCCCCCCCCCCTCGGAGCGACCCTTGCCTACGGGGTCACTCCCCCTGCGTGACATTGGCACCAAAAAACAAATCCCCGGTGCCTAGTGGTTTCTGCCCCCTTGGGGGCAGATTGACATAAAATCAACCAATCTGCCCCCAAGGGGGGGCAGAAATGGTCTAAACACAGTTTGCCCCCCAGGGGAGCGACCCTTGTCTGATGGGTCGCTCCCCATCTCTAAAAAAAACAAACAAACAAAAAACAAAAACAAAAAAAAAAAAAATTGCCCTGGCGCCTAGAGGTTTCTGCCCCCCCTGGGGGCAGATCGGCCTAATAATAGGCCGATCTGCCCCTAGGGGGGGCAGAAATGGCCTAAAGTAAATTTGCCCCCCCAACCCCCACCCCCCCCCCCCCCTCGGAGCGACCCTTGCCTACGGGGTCGCTCCCCCCTGCGTGACATTGGCACCAAAAAACAAATCCCCGGTGCCTAGTGGTTTCTGCCCCCTTGGGGGCAGATTGACATAAAATCGACCAATCTGCCCCCAAGGGGGGCAGAAATGCTCTAAACACAGTTTGCCCCCCAGGGGAGCGACCCTTGTCTGATGGGTCGCTCCCCATCTCTAAAAAAACAAACAAACAAAAAACAAAAAAAAAACAAAAAAAAAATTGCCCTGGCGCCTAGAGGTTTCTGCCCCCCCTGGGGGCAGATCGGCCTAATAATAGGCCGATCTGCCCCTAGGGGGGGCAGAAATGGCCTAAAATAAATTTGCCCCCCGAACCCCCACCCCCCCCCCCCCTCGGAGCGACCCTTGCCTACGGGGTCACTCCCCCTGCGTGACATTGGCACCAAATAACAAATCCCCGGTGCCTAGTGGTTTCTGCCCCCTTGGGGGCAGATTGACATAAAATCAACCAATCTGCCCCCAAGGGGGGCAGAAATGGTCTAAACACAGTTTGCCCCCCAGGGGAGCGACCCTTGTCTGATGGGTCGCTCCCCATCTCTAAAAAAACAAACAACAAAAAAAAAAAAAAAAAAAAAAAATTGCCCTGGCGCCTAGAGGTTTCTGCCCCCCCTAGGGGGCAGATCGG